>NW_026585644.1:19010016-19141073 GCF_907164565.1 Psammomys obesus
GAGCCCAGGAGCCCAGGAGCCCAGGAGCCCAGGAGCCCAGGAGCCCAGGAGCCCAGGAGCCCAGGAGCCCAGGAGCCCAGCTTCTTGCCTGCTTCACCACTCAAATACCACCCCTTAGCAATTCCTGCCTACCCCATCCCATTCCACCAACCCCATCCTACCCTACCCTGAGCTCCCAAGGGATACTATACTCCTGGGAGATTCCAGGAAGAGAACCTCACACGTATACCAGCATAATGAAAGTACATAAGCACGCGTACTTTCACGAGGCGTGGGTGACACCCGTGCCCTATGTAAAGGCCATCTGCTGGTAGCTCTGGCCCCATGTCTCCAGCTCCCCATACATGGCAGGAGTCAATGCCTCTGTTCCTGTCATCTGGCTGTCCTCAGATATCAGCTTTCCACCCTAGAGAAGGGGGTGAGACAGGTCATTTGAGAGTGTCCCTTCTTGTCCCTCACAACTCCTTTGTCTTCATTTCAATGGGGTCTCGGGTAACACGCCGAGCGGATGCTTCACCGGACACCCTGCCATCATCTGTGGCTTAAGCCAGAAGCTCTGCAGGGTCTAAGCAAGGAGCCATGGAGAGCAGCCAGTACAGAAGCACAGATTTCCAGTCTCACTCACATGTTCAAGCAGGCTACAGGGCATTCTTGTGTGACTGCATATTGGCAGAGGTTTTGCTTATGTGTTTGTTGGTTTGTGGTTTTTGTTTTGTTTTGTCTTCAACGGGCTCAACTAACCATGATGTAGACCTGCCAACACTGAGGACTTAGGGATGTCTTATTTCTAAGTACTGCAAAGGAGCCCCATGCATGTCTTCTTGGGTTTGCATGGGTTTTCTTAATAAAGAGTGCTGACTTTCCCTTCCATTTCTCAGTCCCCGTCTCAGGGATGCAACCATGAAACCAAATAGGAATACGTGGACACTCTGAAAGAGACAATAGCAACCGCACAGGATACAGCTGTTCAAATATATCAACACTAGTTAATAACATCAATGAATGGCCTCTCAAGTAATTCAGTAGACATCAAAAGAGGAAACAGGGATGGAAGATGGGGATACAGCTCAGTTTGGTAGAGTGCTTGCCTATGCTCGAAACCTTGGGTTTGATCCTGGACACCACATGAATGCAGCATGGTAGTGCATGCCTGTAGTCCCAGCACTTGGGAGGCAGAGAAACAGAAGTTCAAGGTCATCTTAGGATACACAGTGAGTTCAAGGCCAGTCTGGACTACACAAGACCATATATGTATATATACATATATGTGTGTGTATATATACAGTCTCACCTTACATAAATACATATACATACACATACACGACTGTCTCACTGTCAGCTGAATACGAATACTATCTACTTATGGTGCTAGGGATTGAACCAAGGCCATATGTACTATTTGGCTTCACATCCACTGTGCTTGTCATTCCCAGCTTGTGGTGTGTCAACAGTAGGGGAAGTTCTGGGCAGGCAGAGTATATCTGAGGTCCTTGTAGAGAGGGAACTTGAGCAGGACTTTGAGAGGTGGGCAGGTTTGTCTGTCCACTGCAATGGACTGGTCTACACGCTTTGGCAGAGAAGGGACTGACTTCATCATCAGATGCCAGACAGACCATTCACCCACCCACTGGTCCCTCCAGAAGATAGCACATCAGTGGTAGCTCTTTCCTAAAGCTATTGGCGTGTGTGTGTGTGTGTGTGTGTGTGTGTGTGTGTGTGTGTGCTGTGAACCACACCCCAGCCTTGAGCATGCTAAGCAAGGAGCTGCACATAAATTACTGCACCCCAAGCCTGGTGGCTCTCCTGCCTCAGCCTCCCAAGCGCTGAGACACACCATCACACCCAGTGAATCAGTTTACTGAGAGGCTCTTCTAGGCTGGAAATTAGGTATTGTCCCAGTTAGGTTTCTCTCTTGCAGTGATTAAAGCCATGACCAAGAGCAACTTGGGAGAAAGAAGGGTTTATTTCGCTTACACATCCCAGGTCATAGTTCATCACTGAAAAAAAAGTCAGGCCAGGAACCAGGAGGCTGGAACTGAAGCAGAGGCCACGGAGGAACACTGGTAACTGGCGTCCTCCTCATAGCTTGCTCAGTGTATTTTCCTCTACCCCCCAGGCCCACATCAATCATTAATTAATAAAGTGCCCCACAGACTTGCCTACAGGCCAATCTGATGGAGGCATTTTCATAAGTGTGGTTTCTTCCTCCCAGATAAACCAGTTCATGCTGGGTTGACAAAAAACCAGCACAGGTTCTTGACTTCTGAGTATTAATCAGAAAGCCCTCAAGCTGGACTTCACCCTGCACCCACCGTCACCAGCAACTGCCCATAATTACTATAGAAAGATGTCTAGGTATGAGGCCCAGCCTGGTAGGATTTATAACTAAAGAACATTCAACAACAAGAGTAAACTTTCGTGTAAGAGATAGGCTTTAGGTGACAATGATTATCTGTTTACTGTTCACTGTAACAAAATACCCCACTGTGGGGCTGGTGTCGATATTAACAAGATATGAATGTGAAAGTACTGGTCCACATGAGGACTCTCTTACCTTTTGTATAATTTATCATTTTGATTTAACCCCAGCACTCAAGAGGCAGAGGCAGGAGGATTTCTGTGAGTTTGAGGTTACCCTCCTTTACATAATGAGTTCCAAAGTTACAGAGTTACAAAGTGAGACCCTGTCTCAGACAGAACAGAACAAAAGTCTTCAGGTGGCTGTGAGGTTCCTGTCTGCAACTTTAGCTCCTATATTTTATTCTTCAAGATTCTTGGGTCTAACTCTCCGGGGGATCTTGGAGGCTGTCTGCTAGCCCAGTATCAGTGTGGGTTCTGTTGTGTTTGGTTTTGAGACGGTCTCACCTAGTTCAGACTAGCCTCTAAAACGTGCTATGCATAGCTAGAGATGACCCTGAACTCCTAATTCCCCTGCCTCTACTTCTGGAATGCTGGGGTAACAAGCATGCATTGATTCTCCACTCAGTCTGGGTCTTCCAGCCTCTATCCCAGAAGCCAGGACTCCAAATGTGGCTGACATTATACGTGATCTCAGAAGGAACGCAGGCTTTGGCGTGGCTCCTGTGCAAGCATAGCTAAGGAGACAAGTCTGGGGAAACAGTTGAAGTCAAGAGTGGCCAGAAAAAATTTGGCTGCTCTGGAGAACACAGGAGCTCCGGCTATATTTAAACTCTGAGTCACATGACTTGGGCAGGAGTAAAACATGTTTTCTTTTAAATGATTAAACTGAGTTGAACTTCGTTCAAGAAAAGTTTCTTTCCCTCTGAGTTTTTTTCCCCCAGGCTCGAAGAGTTTCAAGATGAGATTTGTTTTCATAACAGGAAAACTTAGGTCAGTAATCTTTAACCTAGACAGGTGTATGCACTTTGAATGCCCCCATGTCATCAAGTCATGCATTTGGCCCATCCGTGACATCTGGATGACCAAGAAATCCCATTAAAAAAGTGAAAAGGAAGGCTGCTGTAAACACTTGCTCCTCTCTAGTTCTCTTGGTGATACAAGCACACCGACATAGATTTGGTCTCATGCTCATCCCACTGCCGTGGGCATAGGTCTTCAACGTTTACCCCTGCGGTGATGAAAACAGTAAAATTTCATCCCACAGTTGGGAGAGGTTAGCCCAAAATTCCACCTTCACAATGGGTCTGCCAGTATGGATCAGGGTTATTGGCAAGTCAAACCCAGAGAAAGCTAAACTCAGGTTAGTTAATTCAGCCTGCCTTGGAAGGTGCTGGAAGGGAAGCAGGGAAAGAACCCGCCTGTGGTGAGGACTCAGACTCCAGAGTTGGGACCTCTCCTACTGTTAGATGACATTAGTTTACTTAAAAATAAGAGCCTTGTTCATTTTAAGTAGCCAGTGACCAAAGGCTAGAATTATGATCAGTAAGTAGCCCTCTTGCCCGCCCCTCTCTACAGACACACTTAGGAGGAGGCATTGTTTTCATTTTTCTTCATTTAAATATCTTTTGTTTCCCTAAAACGATCACTGTTGGGGGCCAGAAGTTCCAGAGATTAGTCTGGGGTGTGTGTGTGTGTGTGTGTGTGTGTGTGTGTGTGTGTGTGAGAGGGGGGGGGGGAGAGCGCGAGCGCCTGCTGGTGGGTGTGTGCCTTGATTCTAGCAGGGTCCCATTCCCTCCTGTTCTGTCTGAGGTGACTGCCTTGTCTGAGGCAATGTAAACGTGAGGAGGCCACTGAGTGGCAGGCTGGTTACTAGTTCCACTAAAATATTTCTGCTTCCTTTCCGAGGCTCTGAGAGATGAAAAAACCCGTCTGCTCCTCTAGACTCTACAGGAGCCAGGCTAAGTCATCCGTAGGCTTTCTCCAGTACAGTAACAGCCTCCAGGTAAGCGCCCCACAGAAGCACCAATCAGCCGAGCAGTGTCGCCCCAGGCCTGTAGGAGCCTTAGCGGTGACAGCTTTAGTAACCAGACCTATACCGGAAGAAAAGGAAGCCAGAGCCTGCGGCGAACCGGCTAGAGGGGCCCCCATCGGAGGCCAGGCAAGGGTGAGAAGGAAGATCGTGTCTCGACCTCGAAATTCACCCTGTCCCGCCCCGCGGTCGCTCCTTCCACCACCCAACCGCCCCAGGTTCCGGCGCAGCCTTCCCTCCCAGGTTCATGCGCCCACCCTGGAGATTTAGCTCCCAGCCCGGAGTCTCTGCCCAGGGACACGCCTCTCCGCCGGCCCCGCCCAGGACCCGGGTACACGCCTCTCACCCCGCGCTCCGGCTGGCCACCCCGAAGCGCTGCCTCCCCTGGACATTCTCTCGCTCTCACCCATCCCTGGTTCTCCTTTCCTGCCCCCACCCCCGCCCTCTTTGCCTCCGCTCCAGACCTCTACCCAGCGACCCCCTCTCCCCCCACACTGCCCTCCAGTCCTGACCCCCGATGTTCCCCTGCCCCCGGCCTTCGTCTCTGCGGCAAGCGTTCCAGTCTTTCACCCCAGCCCTCTTCATCTGGTCCCCTGCTCCCCTCGCCCCCAACATTACTCCCACCCATGCTCCGTGAGGCTCCCCCAAACTTTCCCAAGCTGACCCTCACACCCTGATTTCCCTCCCATCGATCCACCTACCCCGCGCCCTTTAAGGCTCCGGTCCAACGCTCTCCCGGTTCTGCCTCCCTCCGGCACCACTCCATCCCGACCTCCCACCTCCTGAGGGTCTGTGGGCCAGGCACCCCCACCCTCGCCTCCTCCCTCTGGGATCACCTTCCTCATTTTCTTTCCGTCTCAGGCGCTCCCCCCGCCCCACCGCGTCCTTCATCTCCACCACCCCACCCCGCGAAGCTACCCCCTACCCCCTCACTTTCCCCCTGAGAATCCCATCTCCCCCATCACATCCCGTCTCCCAGCTCACCCTTGCCTCCCGGTTTCTCCCAGCCCCGCGGCCCTCGTGCCCCCCCCCCCCCCCCCTTCAGTCCTCCCGGATCCCCCCTCGCTGCTCCCCCGCCCCGTCCGGCCCGCCGCGCTCCCGCCCTGGTCCGGCCTGGCTCCCGGCTGCGCGCTCCGGCCCGGGTGCGCGCCATGGGCAGCGGCAGCAGCCGGAGCGGCCGGGTCCCGAGGCGGCGGCGCAGCCCCGACCGGCGCCAGGCGGGCCCGGGAGAGACGGTCTCGGAGGGCGGCACGGCTGAGCAGGCCGGGGCGGCCGCGGCGCCGGAGGAGACCCGCCATGACCCCCGCCCCGCGACGCCCCCCGGCGGCCGAGAGGAGACCCTGCGCCTGCTGGACCAGTTGCTGGCTGAGTCGGAGGCCTGGGGGGCCCAGGAGCCGACCCCGCGGAGCCCCGCCCGGCTCGCGCCCGCGGTGAGTGTGAGCGCCTGTCCCTCCGCTCATCCATCCGCACCCCCAGTGTCTCCCCACCCAGGCCTCCCTCCCTCCTCGGCGCCTCTGTCCCCAACTCACCCTGAGTGCCTGCCCCGGTCCGTCCTGGGGCGTTGTGTCCGTTCCGTACCCCCACCCCTGCATACTCTCACTCTGCCTCCTGGGTGGGTGCCCGCTACTGTCTCTCTTTCGGGGTGACTTACAGAGACAGTCTTAAAGGAGCAAGTACAAGCACTTGGCAGAAGCATCTAGAACTTTTCTTCTGGCCCAGGGCTCGCCTTCCCTTCCCAGCGGGGCTGCATGCAATCCAGCTGCAGCATCTCTGCAACCCAGGTGGGAATTGACCAGCGGGGCCTCCGCCTTGGCCAAGGGGACGCGGTGGAAGGAGGCGATAAGTAGATGCATCACCTGCAAAACAGTGGTTGGAAAACGCCCTGCCGAGTCGGACACTTCCGGATCTTTGGCTGGCCAGGCAATTCCCATATTGCAAGCTATTTTTAAAGATGCTCTGATTCTTTTAGCTTCCTTATTCTCTCTTGCTGAACACTTGTAATAACAACCCCGCTGTTCTAGAAAAATAATGAAAAACCAAAGCTCTGGTTTGGCACGTCTTTGCTGCTGAGAACGGGTCTTAGCGGCTCCTGGCTAGAGAGGAGGCCAAAAGGCAGGAGGCTTCCTTGCCTGCCAGCAGCGGTGGAGGGAAAGTCTTCCTGGGCCTGGATATCAGGCCAGCATCATGGAAAGGCCACTGGGACGGTGGGAAAGCCCCGTGCGGCGCTCTCTCTGTCCCATCCCTCCTCCCCACTGCCCTGTTGGAGTTTATAACAGGACAAATGAGCTTTAGTGAGGACTGAATTATATAATGGGATTCCTCTAAGACTACATCAGCCTGCAGTTATGTAACGCCAACACTGAACAAAACAGTCTAGGGATTTGGGGGAGAGTTTGACAGAGCAAGGAAACAATTTTTCACTGTCATTTTCAAGCTCTTGGGAAACTTCAAAGATTCGGAAATGAATGGATTTTCCCCCTCTATCTTGCTGAGTCTCAGCCTGGAAGAACATCATAGACACAGGAAGTCCCAGACAGGGGGAAGACAAGCCCAAAGTTCAAGTGTAGAAGGCACTGCTGAGAAGTCAGTCTGCGGGTCTACAGGAGCGAGAGACAGGCAAGCTGCAAGGGACCTGGGCAGAGCTGAAGAGTTGAAGAAGAGGGGCTCTGTGCCCAGCGATGCTGGTGGGTAGGGTTAGGTTAGCCGGAGTGTAGGCGGAAAAGGTCTTCAGCATCTCTGTCTTGCTGTGTCAGGGGGTGTAGACTCTATTGAGAATGAGTGGGCATTTGAAGGTGGAAGAGAGCGAGAATTTTGTGTTGTTGGAGAGTTTACTCAACAGCGGGAGGAAGGGGGACTCGGACAGAAGCAAGCCTGGGGCACTGTGATCCACCAGGGCTACTCCTCCTGTCCAGCTGACCAAGTCCTAGACCCAATCGGTAGCAGAGACAGGTGTGAAGAGGTGGGTTTAAGAAATAAATGGTGGTCAGGCAGTGGTGGTGCTCGCCTTTAATCCCATCTCTGGGGAGGCAGAGGCAGGTGGATCTCTGTGAGTTTGAGGCCAGCCTGGACTACAGAATGAGTTCTAGGACAGCCAAGGCTCCACAAACAAAACAAAACAAAACAAAACAAAACAAAAACTGTCTTGAGAAAAAAAGAAGTGTGAAGGCAGAGCAGTGGTTACTCTTGGAGGGGGGGCTCAGGTGTGTTCTCTGTAACATGAATGTTTGTCAGACTAAGGAAGGCATCCCAGAGTCCTAACGGAGTGTTCAGGTCCAGACAGACAGTCAGAAAGTGAGACCCTGCTTTTAAAAACGCTGGACATGCTGGAACTCGGCGTTCAAGCGGATGTGCTATGTAGCTTCCCCGAATCTGTAACCGATTCCCTGGGGGCTCCTCATCTCACGGGACTCACCGCCGAGACAGAAAAGAATCCCACGGTCAAGAATCATCCATGGAAGGAGGCCTTCCTTCAAAATGTTTCAGAGGGTGTCTCCTCAAGCAAAAAGGACCCATTGACTGGGCATGAATACACTATTCCTATTTCTTTCTTAGGAAGGAAAGAAGAAAAAAATTCTTTATATTTATAACCCTCTAACCCTTAGGAAAAGTTTTTTATTTTTCATTTGAAAAATAGTTATTTGTTTTCTGTGCATCAGTGTCTTTACTTGTATGTATGTCTATCTGTGTGAGGGTGTTGGCTCCCCTGGAACTGGAGTTACAGACCATTGTGAGCTGCCATGTGGGTGCTGGGAACTGAACCCAGGACCTCTGAATGAGCAGACAGTGCTCTAAACCACTGAACCATCTCTCCAGCCCTCTCTTTTTTTAAACTTTTGTTTTGTTTTTTTTGAGACAGGGTTTCTCTGTGTAGCCTTGGCTGTCCTGGATTCGCTTTGTAGACCAGGCTGTCCTCGAGCTCAAACTCACAGAGATCCACCTGCCTCTGCTTCCCAGAGTGCTGGGATTACAGGTGTGCACCACCGAGCCTAGCTTCTCTCTCTCTTTCTCTTGTTTTAGATAGGAGAACGTCAAGATTAAGTGAAAACCCCTTCGAGGGCCTTCATTTAAACACTCTTTAAACACTAGGCTAAGCAGGTCCTGCTCAGCAGTGAGGGGCTTGCCTAGCATGTTCAAGGCCTTGCCTCTGAACCTTCACTCCACAAGAAAACAAAACACAAAAAACAGCCACCGTTGATTGGGTACTGATCATGAATATCCCGGAACCATCATCCTGAACATGATGTTACATGGGATATTGTTGTTATTATTATTATTATTTTACTTTTTATTGATTCTTTGTGAATTTCACATCCTGCACCCCAGTCCCACTCATCTCCCTGACGATGTCCATCCTCCACCCTTGGAACCCTCCCCCAAAACAAACATCTTGTCGTTGAAGCTGGAGCATGTCACAACGTGCCGTATAATATACCCCTTTTTCTGAACATCTTTACTTGCAAATGTTCACTGCAATGAGTCCTGGGTCTGGTTCGAGGCCTCTGGCTTCTGCTACACCATCCATGCTGGATCCTCGCCAGACTCCTCTGATATGCTGCTGCTGCCCTGTGTCATGAGATCCTGCAGCTTTGGCTCTGCACCTGCCCCTTCACATGCTCCAGCAGTCCACACATGGGGTAGATGTTAGGGCGACCAGTTCAAAGCCCTGGATCTGGGCCTGGGTGGTAGCTGAGTTGGTCAGCTCACCAGGTCTCCCAGACCCTATACTGGAGGTTATTTAAAGACAAACAAACAAACAAAAAAACCAGTTCTAGAGGGCCAAAGGGATGGCTTGGTGGTTCTGAGTTATTCCTGGCTTTCAGAAGACCTGAGTTGAGTTCCCATCACCCACAACAGGCCACTCACATTTCCCGGAACTCCCTCCAAGGCCGTGGTTTTCAACCCTCCTAATGCTTCAACTCTTTAATATAGTTCCTCATGCTGTGGTAAATCCCAACCATAAAATTATTTCATAACTGTAATTTTGCTACTCTTATGAATTGTAATGTAAATATTTGATACGCAGGATGTTGATATGACGCCTGTGAAAGGGTCATTTGACCCCCAGAGAGGGCGTGACCACAGGTTGAGGACCACGGCTCCCAGGGCTCTGATGCCACCTTCTGGCCTCAGAGGGTACTGTATTCTGCTCAGATCCAGAGACAGGCACAAATAATTTAAAAAATAACATACAGTTTTAACTAATATTTTAATGAGTACTTAAGTATCAGTCATATTAATTCTTTCCATGTTCACCCGTATTTTTACTTTATTTAATTTTTAAAGGCATAATAATTGTATTTATTTATGGAGTACAAGATCAAAAAAGGGCTTAGATTACAGGTGTGTTCCACCGTGCCTAGCAATTCAAACAGTTTTTGAGGCTGGATTTATTTGTTATGTTTTGGCTTTGCCAAATTGAGAGTTATAAGAAAAATTGAAGGTAAGGCTAATCTTATGAACTCTTATCTTATTTATGTGTACCTGTGTGTATGTGTGATTCCATTTTGATTTGTTCTACTTAACCATCTCATAAACATGATTTCCCCATATGGCATTCTTACATATTTTCAGGGATGTGAGATAGTCCATCAGATTCCTGGCCTTTACGTCATGGACTCAACCCCCTCTCCGGGTACTGTTTTGGATTAATTTTTAATCTCATGACCACATGAAGTGCCCAAGGCCAAAATCCTTTCCCAGAGTCACAAGAACTTGAATATCAGTGGTATTATGTGGGATCTTAAAAACTTCAAACTCTGCACAGTGCAAAAACTGAGTAAACCTACAGGTTTGAATTAGTGTTTTTGTTTGTTTGTTTTGTTTTTTTCAAAACAGGGTTTCTCTGTATGACCTTGGCTGTCCTGGACTCACTTTGTAGACCAGGCTGGCCTCAAACTCATCTACCTCTCGTCCCTGAGTGCAGGGATTATGGGCGTACACCACCTCCCCTTTAGTAATTCTGAAGGACAGTCGGTGGTCTCTTCCTGGGTAAAATGAGCCACGTATTACCGATTCATCTATGGAGGGTAGGGTCAGGGAACTGAAGTGTCCCCTCACCTTTTCAGATGTTTGTCACGGTGCCATGCTGGGGAAGGGTCACTGGACCATCGCAGTCTCAGAGTAGGCTGCACTGCTGACATTGGAGAGCACTTTTAGAGAAGCAGTCGGTTCAGAACCCAAACCATTCAGTCAGTGCTTTCAGGGCTGGGTAGCAACGTTACCTTCCTCCTCTGCCTTGTAAACCCAGGTCAGTGGTGACCTAGGGAAGCCACGGAGAGGACTGCTGCCACTGCGAGAGAGGGAAAGAGAGAGAGAGAGAGAGAGAGAGAGAGAGAGAGAGTGGTTTAAATACTCACAAGCCTGTGATGAAGAGGGATACCTTCTCCTGGGCCTGAATGACATCCTGCCTGCCTGCTTTCGAAAAGTTCTGGATTTGCCGTAGCCAAGGGGGAGGGGATGGGGGGAGTCTTGTTGGCTGCCACCAGCCAAGACTTGAGGGTGATGATCATGGCTTTCACTGTTGTAAAATCTTAGAGGAGGAAGCCGTAGAAAGGAGCTCACAGCTGCACAGTAGACTCACCAGAAGGACTTGAAGATGCTGGGCTCAGCAAAAATGAAACAAAGAGGGTTACTCTGTATAGCCTTGGCTGTCCTGGACTCGCTTTGTAAACTAGGCTGGCCTCGAACTCAGAGATTTGCCTGTCTCTGCCTCTTTGAGTGCTGGGATTAAAGGCGTGCACCACTGTGCCCACCAGAAACAATTTTATTTTTATTTTTTTTAAGATTTATTTATTTATTTTATGTATATGAGTGACAGACAAGGGCACCAGATCATTTTATAGAAGGTTGTGAGCCACCATGTGGTTACTGGGAATTGAACTCAGGACCTACGGAAGAGCAAACAGTGCTCTTAACCACTGAGCCATCTCTCCAGCCCCCAGAAACAATTTTAAATGGAAAGAAAACCGAAGGGCAAATCCTCCTCTGCGATCTTGGAGGCAGGATCCTGAAAGATCAACCGTAAGATACTAGGAATAAGATTTTAAGAAGCCAGATGTGCTAGGAGTGGGGAGGCCCAGATGGCCTTGCTCCCTCCATGGGGTCCCAGCTCTGTTAGGGTCCGGAATGAAAGCTCATGTGCCTCACTTGCTATTGGCATCTAGTGGTGGTTATGAAGGGTTGGAGCTCTCTGGGAAGCCACAAGGGACATCTCCCAAGAGGCTACCCCAACCCTGACCGCCAGGCTGGAGGACCAGTGCCCTCTGGCGGTGAAGAGCAGAGCCTGACTGGCAAAATCCTGAAAACTTCCCCCTGGTGGGTTAGGTACTGGAGGTCCCTTGACGCGTTTCTGTCTGTAATGTGTTCAAGTTTCCACAGTAAACAAGCAAACAAGCAAACAAACAAACAAATAAATATTAAAAACCAACCAAGCCAACCAAGCTAGGATTCAGAGGAAGATAATTCGTAAAGAAGGCAACACGTGAGCACTCGGGAGTGAACATGAATGCATCTGACAGCATGGGTGGACCTCACCATCCCTGCGCCCAGGGGAAGGTGCCAGGTGGCAAGGAGCACACGCTGAGTGCTGGGGGAGGGGCATGGAAGGAGGGCGGAAGCAGGAGCAGGGGTGAGGACATGCCTGTGTATGAGGGAGTCGCTGCGACATTGCTTATGCCCCCGGGTGTGAATGCATATCTACCCGTGTCCATTCAGAATGAATGAAGTCGTGTTCTTCAACCATCTGCAGTGTCGGATATCAATTGTATATATACTAGATTTGTGCACAGGTACACATTATACACACAAAGCTGCTCAATAGCAGGATGCATTTGGAAAAGTGAAGTAGGCAGTAAATAGTAGCCTTTGAAACCTTACACACAGGTGTACACATATATACGTATATATATATATATATATATAATGCACCCTTACAAATAAACATACACACTTGTAAGAGTCAAAGGAGACTCTTAGAGTCTTAGAGTCAGAGAGAGGAGTCCTTTTCAGCTCCTCAGGTTTTCTGTTTCTTGCATGGCTGTGCCGCTTTTCTAACGACTTCCTGGGATGATGAGGGGAGGTATGCCTTCTCCTACCCCAGGGTGGACACTGACAAACACACACACACCTTGACCTTAGCACAGTCCCCAAGGCCCCAGCGCGGGCTCTGGTTGGTCCAGATGTGAGTGTGAGCAGCTGGTAGCCGGCATCCAGTGGGCTGGAGCAGGAGGCTCCAAGCTCCTGGCTTTGTCAGGCTGCGTGTTCCAGGAGGGAGCTAATGCACTTCCCATCTGTGAAGGCCAAGTTCAAGGTTTAAACAAACTGGCAGGAGAAAGTGCCATGTATGAAAGCACAGGCACAGAGAGACAGAGGTGGACACTGTACAGATGGGACAAGTGGAAGCCATGAGGGAAACAGCCAGAGCGTGCTTCTTCTGCTCCCACTTCTAAGGGCACAGTTCTCCTGGCGATAGGGTTTTGTTCCAGCTGCCTCCGGGGAAGGTTGTGACCCCATTATCATCAAGCACATATTTCTCTGAGAGGCCAGGTCCAGGGGTGGATGTTGATGCTGGAATCCATCTTGGAGCTTGTCACCTGCCTCCTCATAGAAACCATAACAAACCTTAAATTCCTAATGCGAGGAGAAGACTTAGAGCAGATGACAGCAAAAGCTGACTCCAACAGAAACAGAACTGAAGAAATAGGTGTCCACGCAAGAGGACTTCATTGGAGGGAAAAAACAAAAACAAAAATGGCTGCAGGATGGTTAAGTAAAACTTACTGAAAGCTCTAGGGAGGCAGACTGGTGTGAATGTGAGAAAGAAACCTCCTGAACACCCGGAAGGATGGACTTTCAGCAGAAGGTGAGGCCCAGATTAAAGGTGTTTCTTCCCCGGTCTACAGAGCTAGTTCTAGGACAGCCAAGCCTACACGAAGAAACCTGTTGTCATTGAAAAACTAAAACAACAAAAAAGGTGTGTCTTCTCGACTCAAGATCCAGATCAAAGGCAGCACAAGATCCAGATCAAAGGTCCAGACGGAAAGTGGATTGGCCCACTTCAAACCAAGCAAAAAAGTCTCTCACGGGTGTGCCCTCCATTTCTGGACTGTAGTTCTTTCTAGATGTAGTCAGGTTGACAACCAAAAGTAGCCATCACAACCACTGAGCCACCAACCCCTAGCTAGATGTAAAAAAGAAAACCCAAATGATTTAAAATATCCTTCCTGGAGGCTTTGAGAAGGTCAGTGAGCAGAGTGCCTGCTGTGCGAACAGGGGACCTGAGTTCGGATCCCCAGCGTCCATGTAAAATCCGGGTATGGTGACACGCACCTAGAACTTAATTCTCTAGTGACTGAGACGGGGGTCCTGGAGCTCAGTGGCCTGCTAGTTATCGGCTCTTTGAGCTCTGGGTTTAGGGAGAGACCCTTGACTTCAGCCTGTCCTGTCCCTGGAGGCACACACATGCCGCATACACACTGCACCCCTATCCACACACGTACACATGTACACACACACACATTTCCCCCAGAAAAGGTAAGGGTTGATACACTGAATATCTGAATGGTTTTTTTAGTTTATTCTGATGGATTCTAGAAATAGAGTTATGAATTCACAACAGCTCTCACGTCCTTGGCGCTTTCTGACTGTCTCCAGGCCACCACTGAGCAGCCTACTGCTCTCTTACCCACCTCATTCTTAACTCCAGGGGACCAGTCTTTACCTGAGCCTTTGGCCCTAGACATTTTTTAGGGTCCCCCCCCCTTATCTTTGTATCACTGTTCCTTCAAGCTGTTACAACAAAATGCTTTAGGCTAGGTTATTAAGCAACGTAAGTATTGCTCACAGTTGCTTTTCTAAAGATATTGTTTTAGTTGTTTAAATAAACATACAAATATATACTGAGACAGGTTCTCTCTCTCTTTTTTTAAAAAAAGATTTTATCTATTATGTATACAATGTTTTGTCTGTATGTACACCTGCATGCCAGAAGAGGGCACTAGATCTCATCATAGATCTGTGAGCCACTATGTAGTTGCTGGGAACTGAACTCAGGACCTCTAGGAACAGTAGCCAGGTGCCCGTAACCCCTGAGCCATCTCCCCAGCCCCCAAGTTCTTCTTCTTAAGCCAAGGCTGGCTTGAAAATTAAAGCATTCCTCCTGCCTCAGCCTCCAAATGCTGGGATTACAGGTGTGTGCCCAGGTTAAACGTGAATCCTTAATGAATACTTGCTGAAGGGAGGGCACAAGGCTCTTGAGGGTGGGTGAGATTATCCTGGAGGTGGGAACTCGATGGTCTCAGGCTAGGAACATTGGGACACTGATGTCTGGAGGTGAGAGACAGAATGCACCCATAACAGGTAGTAGGTGGGAAGCAATGAGATATGACCTCAGCACCGCTGTTTCCTTTATTATTTGTTTGTTTCTCTATCTATGCGTTTTATAAGTCTCTCCCACAGCCTCAGTTTTCTTGACTGCAAAATGGGTAACTGGGGCTCCAGAGCTGGAGGGAGGCTTCCCCATTCTCATGTTTATAGACCCTGTGTTAAACATGGTGGCTGTTGTCTCTCCCATAAAGCTGGGGTGTTAATCCATTACACTGTTAACAATTCTTTTGATGCTTTTTCCTGTCTTCCTCCTCAAGGTGTCCCCTGAAAACAAGATTAAGGACAACCCTGAAGACCACTGTGCCTCTGAGTAAGTATAGGGAGGAGATCCATGTCCTCTGGAAGCCTGAAGTGCTTCAGCTCCAGCTGCTTAGAGTCCTCCAATCCCCACCTTCTCACAAGACAGAGAGGCCCTCAGCGTGGAGAGCTGCGCCCTCAAGCGGAGCCAGGGGCGCTGCAGAGCCTAGTCATGGTAGCTCTGACCTGCCTTCCTGGCTTGCTTGCTTGCTCCCTCCCTTCCCCCTTTCTTTCCTCCTAAATGACCTGGTTTCTCCGTGGCCATTCTAGACTCTTCAGGGCCATTCTAGACTGTTCAGATATACTCAGGTGCCCTGCTATATCCAGTGTTTTTTATCTGTAAGGCTGTCCTTTGCTGTAAGGACTTGCTTCACAGCCTAGATGGTGACATTACCACCTGTTGCTCCAAAACAGTCATCAGGAAAATGCACTTAAAACTCCTGATGTCAGGTTGGTCTCTCAGCAGTGGGGAGGCAGAGGCAGGGGGGCAGGGGGGCAGAGGGGCAGAGGCAGAGACAGTTTCAAGCCAGCCTGGTCTATATAGCAGGTTCCAGGCTAGCCAGGGCTACACAATGAGACACCGTTTGAAACAAGCAAACAAACCATAACATTAACAAACCTTACCCCAAACTCTGCAAGTGATGTCTGGGGGCCCTGGACTCTTCCTTTAAAACTCCTCAGGGGGCTGGGAATGCAGTCCAGCAACAGAGTGCTTGCCTTGCATGTGCAATGCTACAGAGATAAAATGGGGGAGGCAGCCAGCCACCTCGATAGGTAAACACACTTGCCACCAAGTCTGACAACCTAAGTTCAGTCTCCAGAGCCCACACGATGGAAGGGAAGAACCTAACCTCTGGCCGCTGTCCTCTGTGCACGCCATGGTACCAGCGCATACACACATATGCACATACCCACACGAACACTGGTCAGTAGAGGCTCCCGAGGGATGAGCAGGAAGGGAAGCCACTTCCATTGTTCCAGGCCTGCAAGGCTGCAAACCGCTCACAAGCAGCTGTTCCTGGGCAGCCCCTCCTAAGTGTTCATCTCTGTACTAGACACAGGTCTGTCTTGGGATGCAGTCCTTCCTTCTTACAGAGACTGGGGCAAGGGACACAACTGGTCTAGGGACCCACGGCTACTGTGCATCAAAGCTGGCTGAGATCTGCCCTCCTCCAAGGCATTTGGATGCTCCCCTTTGCCCCGTAGACACTGTAGGAAAGGCAAATGCTTTGGCAGCAGGCAGATCTGCAAGCAGATATACCCCCATCCTGGATGCTCTTCTTGGAGGGTCAGCCAGGAACCTCGGTGGGCCTTGTCCTGCCTCACCCCCATTGCAGGTCTTGGTGGATAAAGTCAGAGCATGAGGGTAGATATGAGTGGAGATGATCTTGTCTTTGTGTTGGGTAGGGAAGACTGGGATGTCTCCAGAGCAGAGGTTTTTGCTTTGGATGTTAGGATGGACCACTTAAAGACCACTGTGATTGCAGAGGAGATGGGGCTTTGAAGGTGCTATCCACTTTTGTCTGTGTTTCTCACCCACAGAGGCTCAGACAGCAGCCACAAGAGACCCGAGGCCATCTCCTATGATTACTCCGAAGAGGAGCTGATGGCGAGCATCGAGCAGGAGTACTGCCGCTGAGTTGATCAGCCCTGGCCACCACTGACCAGTCCTTGCAGGCCTGTGAGCTGGGCTAGAGTCAAAGGGTACCTTTCCCGACCTGTGACCCAGCCAGAGGGGAATCGCTTCTAGAATACAGCTATCTTTCCAAACTGATCTTTTTAAGATTCATAGTCAGAGTCCTGCCGCTGGCCCGGCAGACCAAGACTAAGGGCAAGCAGGTACCAGGCAGGCCGCAGGAGTGTGGGCACTTCCTCTCACTCTGAGGGGGAGCCTGGCTGGGCGGTTCCACCGGATTCTGAACCTCCTGTCCTTTCTACTTACTCATATTTCAGGTGGGGAAGGGTCAACCCCTCTTGGCACCTGTGCCACGGGCTTCTAGAAGGCTCCACCAAGTTATGTTCTTAGTCTCCACACTAAGACTTCTCCAGAGGGACGCAGTTAACTCCATATATGTCAGTTTCCACGTGCACACAAAGGGCAGGCAGATCCTGAGCGTGCAGGACTAGGCGAGTCCCGAGACTGCATTTCTAACAGCAAGGAGCTGCAGCTGCCAGGACTCAGGGCCTGAGTCTTGGACTTTCCCTTGGCTTCTCTCTTCCTCGTGCTGAAGGCTCCTCCGCACCACAGCACAGCAGCCTCCCCTGCTTGGATGTGGGAGGAAGAGAGAGGGCCACAGACTGCGGTGGTATCCCAAGGTCACATTAGCTTGTTCTCACTTTCCTCTTTGGGCCTGTTTCTCTCTGGGGGAGAATCCCAGAGGTTCCCTTTCAAGCCCTATCAGTCTGGCAGCGCTATCTTCTAGTCCTGCCATCTCCCAGCTGCCATTGTGCTTTACCCATCCTGCACTGGAGCAGAGAGAGCGAGCCCACATCTGGACAGGGTTTCATGGCAACTGCTTTCGTTTCCCTTTTGGCTGGCAGGCTGCTTGACGCCATGACCCTTTTTTCCTCCTCCCTGCTTAGGTGGAAGGCAGTCAGGCTGGCTGACGCCATGACCCTCTTTTCCTCCTCCCTGCTTGGGTGAAAGGCAGTCACAATAATGATGCCAAATTTCAAACGTTCCCAGTCAACCAATTGGGAAATATAGAGAGCCTGTGGGGAGGAGGGAAGGCCTGTGAGGGTCCTGTACGGCCTGGGTCTTGCTCAGGAAGCACCCGAACAGCTGGCAGAAAGGGCTCACGGATCTCTGAGTGGCACAAGCCTACACCTCAGCAAACCTCAGGCCAATGCTGCAGGGTTATCGAGAGCTTAAGGCCTGGCCTGTGTAGTGAGAGTCTGTGTCTGAAAAGGGAATGAGGAAACGGTGGCAGCTTTTGCTGAGGTCAGAGGTCTCAGCTTATGCTGCATCCCTGCCACCCGACCAAGACAGAGGCCTCCCTCAGCACCCTCCCTCACCTGAGAACAGCCCACGAGTCCTCACAGCACAACCAGGAGAATCTCAGGAACCAAGGAGGAAGGGTCCCTGGGACCATCCCCACATCCACATCCATTCGCTGTCACCTGCGAATGATTCCATGAACTCGTATGACTCGACAAACGTGCCTGTGCGTTCGCAGCTGGGAGACTTGTGTTACTTTCAGAGCCCACAGCCACGGGGTGTCTACCAATCAGCTGAGCGCTGGGCCAAAACCTCCCGAGCTGGCGACTGTCTCACCGAAGCTCAAAGCACTGCTTTTAATATAGGAAAATGAAAGCTGTTTCTATTTTAATAACACAAATATTGCAAATGCTTATTTTAAAAGAGGTTAAAAATATTATGTTTTTACCCAAGGATGGATGAGGCTTTGAATTTGATGGTGTAAATGTTTACAGCTTTATGTGTTGTGTTCGAAGAGGCACATTCATCTGATTAAGAGAAAGATAGGGGATAAAAAGAAAGCCAGGAGCTGTGCATTTCCTGGGAATCCCTTAATAAGATCAAGGTGCTAAGACAGACAAACAAACAAAGAAAATTGCACAGTAGTTAATGCTCATCAATTTGAAGATGAGTGCAAGCCACTGCCATTGTTCTCAGATCTAAAAAAAAAAAGGCCTGAATTCCAGAAAAGAACCTACTGAGCAGTGGCTCGACAGACCAAGTGTGTGCCAACTGGTGAGCTGTGGTCCTGGGAAAGTCAGGCTCTGGAGAGGCTGGTCCTGTAAGAGATGGGGCTGGGTACCACTGCCGCCCATGGGAGCCCTTCCTGCACCGCCCAGGTGCAAGGTTCCCACCCATGTCCCATACTGCACAGCCGCTTCGTGGTTGGCTATCCATGTTGTTTTCCCAGCCATGTGCCCAGCTCTAAGCAGTGTGGGATCGAAGCCCAGCCACAGCATGAGCTGACCCTGGTTCCCATGAGGGAAAGTCTAAGTAAGTACCGATGGCCACTGGCTCTGCAGCAGATCTCCCCCAGATGTGTGAATGCTGTGGTTGAGGAAACCTGAGCCCTTGTGGTCAGAAATCACAGGTAGGCTGTGTGGACCCAGGAGTGGAGCTTTGAGAAGCTCCCAGACCTCTGCTCATGGGGTTTTGGGCCAGCTTGGCATGGACTACTCCTACCAGCATGGATGGCAAAACTGCCTGGGACAAGTTCTTAGCATCCTCTTTTTTCATGTTCCAAAACCCCAGAGCTACTTCATTTCCTGGAATGATGCCCAGGACCTTGTCTAGGAGTCCCTCCCTGATAGGTTCTGAGATTCATAAATAGAGGTCACTGTCCTCCTGGCAGAGTTTCCCTCCTCCCTGGGTTGTAATCTGGCGACCAGGAGTCTATCAGCAGTAGCCAGGCCAGCTGTTGAGTATTTTTCCTCCTGTCAAGAGTTGGGCAGAGCTTTGTGTAGTTGTGCACACCTTTAAATCCCAGCACTCTAGAGGCAGAGGCAGGTGGATCTCTGATTTACAGAGCAAGCTCCAGGATAGCCAGAGCTACACAGAGAAACCCTGTTCCAAAAACAAAGAGTTGGGGAGAAATAAAATGTAATGATTTTTTCTTTCAGGGCCAAGGAGATGGCTCGGCCGCCAAGCCTGACAACTTGAGTTCCATGCCTAGGGCCCAATGGTAGGAGGGAAAGAACCAACTCCTGAAGGCTGTCATCTGACTCCCACATGCATGGACGTCATGGCATGCATGCACCCACACCACATACACTCTCTCTCCTGCCTCTCTTTCCCTGGGGCTCAGATAGGAACGGTTTTCCGACTTCTGTCTTTCAGAAGACGAATGGTGGGGGCTCTTTCACAGAAGGGGTTCCTAAATCTAATCTTCCAGAGTCGTATGAAGACTGTGTGTAGTTAGTCACTGGACACAGTCAGGAAGGTGTTCTTGGGTGATTCTGAGCATCAAGAGCATAAACCACATCTTATTTTGAAGTATTTTATTACATTTTAATTTACTTTGTGTGCACACACACGCATGTGATTGTGTATCTGCGTGGGCAGTACATGGGTGCTCATGCTGTGGTGCATATGCGGAAGTCAGAGGACAATTTGCAGGAGCTGGTTCTCTTTCCACCATGTGGATTCTAGCAAGCAAACTGGTCCCCCAGGCTTGGTGATGGGCGCCTTTACCTAGTGAGCCGTCCTGCTGGCCTATAAATCACACATTAGACTCTGATAGGAAGGAAGCTCCATAATTAGGCCTTTTTTGGGGTTTGGCCTGGACCTTAGAGCAAACAGACTGAATCCCAGCACTGAGGAGGCAGAGGCAGGCAGATCTCTGAGTTCAACCTAGCCTGGTCTACAGAGTGCATTCCAGGGCAGCCAGGGCTACACAGAGGAACCCTTTGCAGTGCTGGCAAGGAAGAACTGTCTTTTCGAGGGCGTGGAGCCCTAGGAAAGACAAGCACTGGAGCCCCCAGAGGTAGTTGGTCCATGGCTTGTGGAACCTCAGGATGAGGCTCCACAGCAGACTGGAAGGGTGGGCCCTAAAACTGCACATCGAGAACCAGAAGCAACTGTGTGTGGTTGCTTGTGGTCCTACGGGCACTGGGTTGACTTCCCAAGGCCAGTTTCAACTCTCCACAGTGACACTGTGTGGTCATGAGAAGCAGTGGCAGCCTGGACATCAGCTCTGGCCCTGGGAGAGTCTGCAGTCCAGCTGGGGTAGCAGAGCATCCCACCCTTTCAGTGCACCGCCCCCACCAGAGGTTATGCTAACTCTTCGTGAAGGAGACTTGGAACAAGGGAAGGAGGGAGGGCAGCCCCTTTTCCATCAGCTGCCAGGAGAGCATCTGGGTGGGTGTGGAGAGTAAAACCCTGTTGATTCTTTCAGTTAATACCACACAGATGCAGGCTCTGTGCAGCCAGGTCCTGGATGAGTAAAACAAGAGAGGTGAGGTGGGTTATGTGTCCAAGAGGCATGGAGCAAGTCTTGACTGCTCACTAGGAAGGGTGGCTGCTGGACTCACACCCAGATGACCTAAGGTCAGTCTGTGTCTACAAGAGCCCAGGAGCAACAGGAGAGGCCTCAGCCTGCTCCCTAGCACATAGTCTCCAGGGCCTTGGCACCCATGTCTCCTGCCTCCCAAGGTTACTGTGGAGCCCTGAACGACGAATGTTCTGCATTGCACAGTCCAGCCAAGAAGTGGGGAGGGAGGACACACAGGGAATCTCGTCCTGACCCTCTGTGGACGGTTGGTACCCCTGGTGATAGATGCGAGTCTCTACCAGTCCGTCAGGCAAAAGCGGAGGAGCTGACTGCTGCTATTTTAATGTTGAAACTGCTACAACTTGGCAATCCTTATGGGCTCACTTCTTTGCCACCATACTGCTTCCCCTAAAACCGACTAGACCGCTCAAAATAAGAGTTCAAGTTAGGCCAGTACATGATGAATCTTCCAGACTCACAAGAAGATTGTGTGTAGCAAGTCACTGGACACAGTTACACAATACAGCACACAGGTGCAGTCTGCAAACCAAGAGCTTTATATGATTCAGAGAAAAGTTACATTACACATACTCATTTAAATAAGCCGAAGTCTGTTACAGAAAACATATGTAGGAAACATTTATATTTTCATTACTAAAACTACTGAAGGGCTCAACAAAGTAAAAAAAAAAAAAAATCAAATCAAGCTGAACTGCTCAAGCAATAAAGTGCACTGGGGGGGCAGGGCCACACCGCGGGGGGAGGAGAGGGCCCTCCAGGGAGCAGCCAGTTGCGGGGTTCTGGGGCTCAGGGGTCCTCTTCAGCTAGGAACTGTTTTCCAACTTAGTCTTTCAGTAAACAGATGGTGGGGGCTCTTTCAGAGAAGGGGTTTCTAAATCTAATCAGGAAATGAAAGCCTAACGGCATTTCAACACGTCAGTTATTTGGAAAGACACTGGTCAGAGATGAAGTTCTGTGTGATGAGCAGCCAAGCACTCCAGGGCCTTCCGTTACCCACAGGAACACCAGGACACGAACATCACTCTGCATGTCACAGTGCAGACAGACACAGAACCAGAGGCCATTTACCACTTGCAGTAGCCAGTGTGGATGCTGACTGAGGACAGGTAGAGGGCAGGACCGGGCTGCTGGGCTGCGCGTGAGCTATGTCCAGTTAGTTCCCCTGCGCTGCACTGTGTCGACGGACAACAGCAACTGCCCGGAGAGCTGTCCGGACAACTCCTAAACACACATGCGCACAGAACCTGGAGCTACCAAGGGCAGCTTAACAGCTATTAGGTAACATACAATGTGGGACCACATAAACGTTACATAAGGCTCCAAAGACTTGAACACAGAAACTTCATTTTACCTATTTAATATCTCAACCTTGCCATCATTTAAATAAAGTTAAATGCCAATCGTTAAAAGGCAAATACAAAATCTAATACATACCACACAAAAATAGTCTCAGGCTGCCCAACATACCTTGTGCTCACACTTACTGAGTTGCCTGAACTCCCCAACAATTAACTAAAAACCAGTTTTTGTGGTCACCTGGACACAGGCGGCCACATATGCAGGGCACATGCTCACAGGGTGTAAAAGCAGTGCCTGGGGTCTAAAATCCCCATCCCAAGTCTTCTGGTTTGAGCAACATAGTTTCCTTCACACACAATGAATGGAAGGGCATTCCGGTGGCATCCACTGCCATTCCGTGAAACATGACTTTCTCAGTGTTCTGTCCGTAATTAAGAAAGGCATCCAGAGCCAACTGTGCACACGCGCTTTGCTTCGCCTGAGTGCGCCCTGGCGGGAAGTTTACCCAGATACAGAGATTTTCTTTTCTCCATGTGGTCCTCCAACCCTTCGTGCACTGGTGCTTAAGTACAGACAGGACACGGGGCCATCTGCTCTCGGCAGACAGACGTCCCGGAAGTCAACACTGTGGGCACGGCACCTATGCGCCTGCTCGGCTGGCCAGCAGCCCAGGCAGAGACATCAGACTCGCGTGACCAGTTCTACCCAACCACAGCTTCAGTTCTGTGGGCTAGAGGACTGACGGCTAGAATTTTCCCCAAACTGATACAAAGAAGCTAGCTACAAAGTTTACCTTTCCCCTTTAAGAGCTCTTTATTCAACCAGTTCTGATCTAAAACATTCATTATAAAAGGCTGGTAACAAATTTGTGATTTTATTTTTTCTGACTAACCGCCAGGCTTATTCTTAAGCAGGGTCATTACAAAACTTTGTTAAAAAACATGAAAAAGAAGGCTGTAAAATTGTCTATCCACAAATTGGTAATTTGAGCACAATATAAATATTTTCATAAAAAAGTATAAAAATTAGTACCCTGTCACATTTCTACAAAACATGAATAGAAAGGCTATAAAAAAAAAATCCAGACTTTGTAAACTTTATTGCAGAAATATTTGTTTGAATGCTGGTGATTTAGATCAAATTTTCTTCCATTTCCTTAGAAAAGGGAGAGACAGACACAGAGAGACTGAGAGGAGATCGAAACTACAAAGAGATACCGAACAGGGTCCCAACTAGAAAAGTAAAATCAACGCATTTCCATCAGAACCAGCTCCCCGTGTCAACAGCCCAGGGACCGTGTATGTTTGTTTGTTTTTGTGGTTTTTTTGGAGGGGAACACATGGGTTTCATTCCTGAAGAGGCTTTTGAAGAAGCACAGAAGGATGTCAGCCCGAGGCTGGCAAGGGCTCCAGGGCGCTCCCAGGGCTCTCCAAGGCGCTGCTGCTCAGCTTGCCCACCTCTGCCTGCCAGCCTGGGATCTTCTTGGCTGTCATGTGGCGACGAGCATGCTTTGTCAGGTGGTCACTCCGCATGAAGCGCCGGTCACACACGGGACACGCAAACTTCTTCTCTCCAGTGTGTGTTCTGCGGTGGCGAGACAGTTCATCTGACCTTGCGAACTTTTTGTCACAGCCATCCCAGCTGCAGGTAAAAGGTTTCTCCCCTAGGAGAACATATTAAAGAAAACACCCACACTCAGAACTTTAAACTTGCACACATGCATGGTGCTTCACGTTGCTTTTCTGATGGGGACTCATCATGCAGCCCAGGCTGGTCTGGGACTTGGAATCTACTGAAGTGCTGGAGTTATAGGCATGTGCCACCATCTCTGGCTTTTTTTCTTTGTTTGGTTTTGGTTTTTTTGAGACAGGGTTTCTCTGGCTGCCCTAGACTTGCTTTGTAGACCAGACTGGCCTCAAACTCATAGAGATCCACCTGCCTCTGCCTCCCAGAGTGCTGGGATTAGAGGTGTGCACTACCTCTAATAGGATAGCATCCAGCTATCCCTGATTTTTAAGATGCATTTTAAAATAAATAAAGATAAATCTATTATTATACTTAGAGAAGACTTTGGTCTCACTATGTAGCCCTGGAGGCCTGGAACTCCCTATGTAGACCAGACCTCAAATGCATAGAGATTTGCCTGCCTTTGCCTCCCAAGTGCTAAGATTTAAGGTATACACCACCATCCCCGGATATTTGTTTCCTTGACAGGGTCTTGCTTAGTAGCCAGGACTGGCTGGCAAACTGAGAGATCCCTTTTAGGTCTGGAAATATAGGGTTTTGTTTTTAGGAATGGAGGAAGTATTTTTAAGACATGGTCTTATGAAGACCCTACGCAGCAGGAAGGAAGACACCGAAGTTCTGATTTTCCTAACTTTCCTTCTTAAATGCTGTAATTACAAATGTGCATCACCTTCCCTAAGTTTACGAGGTTCTGGGGATCAAACCTGAGCTTCATGCATGGTAGGCAGGTACTCTACCAACTGACCACCATCCACAGATGTGGGAGAAAAATTCTTTAAAGAAATAATTCTTTCTCTCTCAGGCCAAACTACACACACACCAAAAAGGGGTTTTAAGATTTCTTAGAATCATTATTTCATGTCCATATTTCTTATGACACTGACAAATAGGCTGTATTAATTACTTCCCATGGTGCTGACAAAAAGCAATTAAGGAAGAGTTTATTCTGGCTCAGTGTGAGGGCACAAGTCCACCATGGCAGGGAAAGTGTGGTGGGAGGAGCCTGAGGCAGCTGGCCACATCTAGGAGCAGAGGGAAATGAATGCTGGTGCTTGGCTTGCTTTTCTCCCAGCCCAGACCCCCCAGGTAATGTGGGTCTTCCCACTCTAACTAACCTGATTTAGATAATCCCTCACAGGCTTTCTCCCTCAAGGCCCAGAGGATAAATTCTAGGTGATTCTAGATCCTGTCAAATTGAAAATCAATATTGACCATCACATAGGTCAGAGTTAGCACAAGATGGCTAATGTGGTTTGACTATGGGCCCCAACTTCACACCTTGGAAATGTAATCCTGAAGTCATAGAGCACTGACTCTAAGAGGTCGCAGGATCTTTGGTCACTGAGTGGGTCCTGAGCATTGGAAACAGAGATCAGCAGGGTCCCAGGAGCAGCTCTGTTAAAAAACAAGCTCTCAAGCACAGTAACCCCACTGCACCGGATGATGCTCTCCCACACTGGGCACTCAGCAGGCTGGCCCTTACAGACGCTGAGCAACACATGCTTTTAGACTCGAAGCGCCAAAGCCTGGAGCCTGAGGAACTACTCTATCACCATCTTACACCGTCAGAACACCGAAAGCAGACGCACGCAGCTGTCCTTCCTTCCCCTGCTCCCTTAAGCTCAGCAGCAATCGCTGCACCCGGGAGTTGCACAGAAACTGCCAGCCGCTTGGCACACAATTTACAAACTCCTTGTTTTCAGCCAAAATGGAGTACCCGTTCACCTCGCCTTCTTCACATTTAAGTATTGTTCAGGTTGGAGACGAAGTTGAAACACAATCTTTATCTGAAGTAAGCCCACCTGGATTTCAGTGCTTATGAGAACTCCAGTGGAAGGCTGGTGAGTGGCAAAAGCAGTGGCCTCCTCAGAACACGTGCGTAAGCTTAACTTCTCTGAGAAGGTTTTGTAGTTCTGTCAGCCTTTCTACCAGGTGAGACTGAGTAAACATGGAGACCCGGTCACCTCTCCAAATCTGCAATTTGTGCTCTGGGTTAAAGTTCACCTGGATAGACCAAGCAAAAAATTGGGCATTTACTATGCCAAAGAGCCTGAGAACACGTGAACAGAACACAGTGCCCCTCTCAACCAGCACAGCCGCCAGAACAACAGCTAAAGGTGGCTGACCATCATTTGCAAGGGTGACACCAGGAATTATATCCAGTTTCGATCACATCTAAGTATGGAAAGCGGGGGGGGGGGGGACAGGCTCAGCAATCTCAAGAACATCCGAGCCTACATGCACCCCCGTGCTCACAGTGGCGGCTTTCAACCACCCTAACTCCACTCCAGGGCGCCAAATCTACAGGCCCTGCACTTCCATGCACAAACCCACACACAGAAACAGAATTCTAAAAATAATAAAAATAAGCAGGGTGTGGTGGCACAAGCCTTTAATCCCAGCACTCAGGAGGCAGAGGCGGGTGATTTCTGAGTTTGAGGCTAGCATGGTCTACAGATCAGGTTCCAGGATGGCCAGGATTACACGAAAAAACCCTGTCTTAAAAAACAAAAACAAGGGCCTGGAAAGACGGCTCAGAGATTAAGAGCACAATCTCTTCTTCCAAAGGTGCTGAGTTCAATTCCCAGCAACCACATGGTGGCTCACAATCATCTCTAATGGGATCTGGTGCCCTCTTCTGGCCTAGAGACACACATGCAGGCAGAATACTGTACAAATAATAAATAAATAAATAAACAATAACAACAATAATAAATCCTAAAAATGTAAAAACAAAGCAGAAATGAAGAAACAAAGGGAATGGTGGAGAGGCACAATGACCCAGGGCTTCAAAGAGGATTTGGGGCAGGCCCTGAAAGGATCTCAATAGCAAAGGTTGGGAAAGGGCTGAGGTCGATGTGGAAACAGATGAGAACAAAAGAGGCTGTGTTCACTCTGACAAGGAGACAAGTGCTTCACAGGACGGATGTAAGGTCCACATCCTAAGGCCAACCACGGCTGCAGCGTATGAAGAAATGATTCTTTCTGGAATGCCTGAATACCGGATGCATGCCACTCTGCAAGTGGAGTCTGCCACGGCCAGAGCGTGCTAATTAGAAGTCAACCTATATCAACACCATCTTGAAATAAAAAACACAGAAGTGACTCTCTCCAGCCCTTTCCTGCATCATAGTCCACAATTCAGACATTGTAATGGGACCATGGAACATCTTCCATGGCTACGAGTTTACAAAGCAGGCTGGTGAGATGGCTCTGAGTTAAGAGCACTGGCTGCTCTCCCAGGGGTCCTGAGTTCAATTCCCAGCAACCACATGGTGGCTCACAACCATCTATAACGACATATGATGCCCTCTTCTGGTATGAAGGTGTACATGCAGACAAAATATTGTATAATCAATCAATCAATCAATCAATCAATCATTTTTAAAAAGTTACTGAAGCATACTTTACTCTAGACCTCTCCACACATGTACATATGTGATTCTCTAAAGTCAAAGCAGACTACGAAACCACAGGACCATTAAAATAAAATGCCAAACAGCACATCCCACTCACAGAGCACCTGAGAAATGCTCCTCTGATCTAACAAAGGGATCCCTGCTGGGTGGCACTCAGACCCTGCTGGACAGAATGGCAGCCACCAGCTCATGAAGCTATCTGAGTGTAAAACTACAACCACTGAGAAGGTGCAATTCAGCTCACAGTCAAACCAGACCATTTCAAGTGCATGTTAGATACCCTCGCCAGAGAATGTTTAAAAAATTAAGGTTTCTGTAACTTCTTAAACTAAGAACTAGATCCCCTCAAAAACAAAAACCCTATACTCTCTTAAAACATGTTACAATGTGCACCTTGATGGTGTGAGCAGACTTCCCAGCCACACTGATGTTTTTACTGAATGGGAACACAATGCTGAGTGCAGCGAGCAGAGCACCTGAAACCATCACAAGCCGCCATTCTCTCCTCCAGCAGGCCCACAGGGAGCTCAGGGGCTTGCCTCCCCTAAGGTGTGTTCCCACCAGGCATCCTACCACTTACCTGTGTGGGTGCGAAGATGAGCCTTTAGGTGGGAGCTTTTGAAGTAGGTCTTCCGGCAGCCTGGGAAATTGCAAACATAGTTCCTCCTTCGGGAAAAGTCTACCTGAGGGGCACAGTTCTGGCTGGAGGCAATGAACACTGGGGCAGGGGCAAGGGGCAACAGCTTGGTATTTCCGATGGCCATGACACTGGGTGGGCAGGTGGCAGGCTGCGGGAAGGTGCTCTGTGGCAAGACCAGCATTACAGTTCCCTGAGGCACAGATGGGCCCATGAACACAGGCTGGGGCACTGAAGCAGCTTGGGGTAGGATGGGCTTGACAGTCCCTGCAGGCACCTGGGGAGGAGGCTTTAAAAAAGCCGAGAACATGCCATTTTGTCCAGCCACAGGGATCATTTGGCAAAGGACAGGGGGACTGGAGACAGGGACTGAAACCAGAGGTGTGGTTTTCCTTGTCCAGTCACTTTCAGAATTCTTTGGTAAGCAGGTCTGAATGGCTGTGGGCCATTCTGTTTGCTGGCCTTTGTCGGTGGGGAGCGGGCCTCCAGACTTGTGCAAGCAAGGCTGACAGGAAACCGGGTTAGTAACGAGCAAACCATCTGCCAAGTGTGTGTCCTGCAAAGCTTCTTCACGGTGGCCCAGCAACGGCACTTGCCCTTCTCTGTCGCCTGATGGCTGCTGTTCTTGGGTTGAAGCTGTTGGAAAGCAAGTACCAGGACTCTCCCCAGTGTGCCGGATCACACTCGTCACCACGGCCCTGCAGGATGACCCTGAGGCTGGCTCCAGTAGCTCCCTGTTGCTCAGTGCTCTAGGGGGCCCAGTAGGAGATGGGGGGAGGGCGGCGACCACACATCCTTTGGAACTGGTTACTTGGGAAGGAACAGGGGTCCCTGTTGATGGCTCCATGAGCTCTGGGCTCTGAGGAGGAGTTATACACTTCAAGGAAAAAGAGATTAGCATCATGTCAAAGGTCATTTTGGTCAAAGGAGCTTCAAAGAAATTATCTGATTGCACTGCAATTTAACTAGTAGGACTGTAAAAACAAAACAAATTCATACTTCAAAATGGAAGCTTTTCATGAAATTTCAGGTTCTTAAACTAAGAAAACAGTGGTTCCCCTGAACCAAGCCTCTCTGTACTGGTCCCAACACTTCCTCAGCCACCTCAAAAAGTCCAAGCCTGAAGATCTGAGATGCTCCTACGAGGCAGCCCATCTTCCCCCGAGTCCTCACTCCCACCCACGCCACTCCTATTTTACCTTCCACACCCTTCCTTCTTCAGTGCAAGTTCCTAGCCCAGGCCAGTAACATCTCAGTTTTACTACTGTTAACAATCTACAATCTGACTTATCCAACCCAAGAAGCAATTTCATTGGTGTTCTAAATTAAAGTCTAACAATAAAATACTGATATATCAACTCCAAATCACACCAGCTGGCTGTCACAGGAAGGCAGAGGCGACACGTCTCCACTAAGCTACGGCTGCCTGACATTGGAACAGATGCTACCCTGCTTTGCACATATCTCCATCCTGCACTGGGACAACTCGAGACCCCACTACCTCGAGACCCCAGGAAAGGCTGGCATACCACACCTTTCTGCAACTGCCTATAGGCTTTGGCCGATGGACACTGACCATCTGCCACCACTGAAAAGAAAACACTCTGAAGAGATGAGTGTCTACACTTCAGTATCCATAAAGGGAGTGCAGGCAACTTCCTGGCCAGCACCATTAGTCTCCTTCCGAGTTCTTCGGCATATCTTAACCTAAGCTATTCCAGGCAGGTCCCCAAAATGCTTCTCTCCCCTACCTCCTCTTACCAGGGTTGAAAAAGAATGGAAGTCCTTTGGTAGATCGGGCGCAGCTGTGTCCGTAAGCACAGAGGTGGTGACATCACCAGAATCAGAGACGGGGGTGAGGGGTCTCATCTGGGATCTCTGGCCCCAAGAACTCATACAAACAAGAGCCTCCACAGCTTCAATGTCTGTCTGCTCCAGGATGCTGCATGTGGACCTTTCACTGTCGTGCCGTTTCCTCTCCAGGATCGACTCACAGATGTCCATGATGTCAGCCTAAGGGCAGCACAACACAACGCTCAGGAGAATAAAGGGATGCTTCCCTGGCAGGCATGCAGATCCACACAGACGTGTGCATCATTTTTTGTAAGATTTGTTATACTTATACAGTGTTCTGTCTGCATATATGCCTGCATGCCAGAAGAGGGCACTAGAGATGGCTGTAAGGCACCATGTGATTGCTGGGAATTGAACAGCCAGTGCTCTTAACCTCTGGGCCATCTCTCCAGCCCTGTGCAGCACTCCTAACACAGCAGCAGATTCCGTCTTGGAATAAAGCGACCTGAATGGAACTCTCACCACAACTTTACTTTCAAGCATGAAGACAAGGCTTGGTTGAAAAACAGTTTCCACAAACAAAACAAAACAAAACAAAACAAAACAAAACAAAACAAAACAAAACAAAACGTAACCTTAAGGTTTCAAAGCTGGGCTACCGATCAACAATGTAATGATTGACTAGCTCACGCATGACCCTGAGTTCAAGCCCCACCCCTATAAAATAAACAAAACAGGTTACTAGGTGGAAGCTTCTCTTGGGTAAATGATTAAGACCAACTCTGTCTGTCTACACCAAAGTAGCTAGTAGGAAAAGGTCACAGGAAAGATAAACAGACAAAGCAGCCAATGAAGCTAAGCAGCCAGTTGGCGGGCGAGATTTTCTAGATTGGAAGCAAGTACAGCAGTGTCCCTAAGGAAGGAAGCATTTCCCCAAGCGTAATTTCCCAGAAGCTGAACCTGGGTTCCATGCAAGCACAGTCCACAGTGCTGCCGTTTGCTCAGCAGACTCAGGAACACGAAGTCACGGTTACTACTGAAAACTTGTAGGAGATGGGGCGAGGAAAGGCATCTCGCCCTGCACACCACACCACCTTTACAACCAGGAGTAGAGAGGAAGGAAGGGGCTGCAACCCATCCCTTCCAAAAGGGAACCTTTAACCCTACAGACACGTTTCCACACGTATCTGCTGAGCTTAGAAACTTCCTGTCTAGATTCCCCTTCAGGGAAGGGGTTACCTTTGCAAGGGGCCTTACCTGGCACCACAGGGAGCCGGACGACCGCCTGCCAGGGTAATTTGATCCATCAAGTGCAATGTCCAGTCCCCAAAACTAAGAAACGATGCACAGGGTCCCTAGAGTCCATGTACTGCTCTGTTCTCACCAGAAACCTACGAGCCACTTCCCTCGCTCCTGACATGCCTGTCAGGTTCGGCTGCCCCGCGCCCTACACCTTTCGACGCCTGGACTCCAATCCTGGACTCCAGCCCAAGCCCTACACTCCAGCCAGGTCCCATTGCCACGCCCCTTCGTGCTTTGACCCCACCTCTCACAAGCTTAGCCGCCACACCCCCTCGAACCACATTCGTGCACACCCGCCCATCAAGATGAACTCCTGCCTTGGTCTTGCTCATTCCATCATACCTGGCTCCAGGTACTCTAGGCTCCCCGTCCCGAGACACCTTTGGTTTGGTTCCACCCACGGCCCCTCCCCTACACTCCCACCAGACGCTCTCAACACACCCCCTCCCTTCGGCTCAGCCCCTGCCCCGCCCCTCCGCGGACCCCACTCTGAGTTCTCGCCGAGCCTTCTCCCTGGTCCCGCCCCACACTTCCACCTGCGGCTCTCACCCAGCCCTCTAGCTTTGGCTCCGCCCTTGCCCCCTCTCACCCTACCACGGGGTGCCTTCACCGTGCTCCTTGGTCCCATCTAGGTCCCCACGCCCTAGCTTTGGCCCCGCCCCCCCACCCACAGCCGCTCTCACCACGCCCCTCGCGCCGCGCCCCTGCTTTGGCCCCGCCCCCGCCCCGCCCCCCGCGTTCCCGCCAGCGGCGTCCACACCCAACAGCGGTCCTCCTCTGGATTCGGGTGACGTCATGGCTGGAAATAGCCTCGCCGGGCGGGGCCGAAGCGGACCGGAGACAAAGCTGAAGGCTGGCTGCCGCGCTAACACGCCCCCTCCCCACCCAGACCCGGCCGGGGCGCGCAGCGCCTGAGCCCGATCTCAGCCCAGTCCCAGCATCCACGGCAGCGAGGAGGCGCCGTCCCTCCCGTGTCCCCCGCCTCGCCCGGCGCTCAGTCCCGTCACTTACCGCGCGCGCGTCGCCCGGGCCGGTGGAGCCCGGCGAGTGCATGGCGCCGGGCGGCCTGCGGGCAACAAAGCTGCAGGGCGGGAGCTCCGCGGGCGGCGGAGGCTGCACGTGTGCGGCGGGCGGCGGCGTCCCGAGCGGCTGCAGCCGGCGCGCACCTCCGCCCTCCTTGCCGCGCGGCTCTGCCTCCGCGCGGCCCGCGAGGCGCGGGAGGGGCGGGGCGCCGCGGAGGGAGCGGCTCGGGGGCGGGGCGCGCGGGCAAACCAAAATACACCGCTCCCTGCCGGGGGCGTGCCCTCCGCCTCCAGCCAATCGGCGCCCTGCCGGCGAGAAGCGGGCCAATGGGCGCCGCTGGGGGCCGCGTGATCGGAGCCTGGCTGCGGCGTGATCCCGCGGGGCGGGAGGCGGCACGTGTTTTGGTCGGGGCTGGAGGCGGGGCCTGAGGCCTGGAAAGTAGGGGAAAGGTCCCGGCGGCGGCGCGGCGGCCGGCTGCTGCGGCGAGGTCTTCTCCGCGCGCGAGGGCTGCTCGCCGGCCCGGCGCTGGCCGCACGCGGTGGGCCGCTCCGATGGCCGGGACCCATAGGGACGGCTTAACGCCGGCTCTGGGTTCTTTTAAGCCGTCCCTGGCTCTTAGGACCGCACCTCTGCCCAGGAAGCGGCTGCCTTGCTTTAGGGCCGTTCCTGCATCCGCCCTTTCCTGCGTGGCGCCAGATCTGAAGCTTGGGGCTGCCCTTCTACCACTCCAGCCTGCAGTTTGCTGCAAAAGCAGCACCAGCCGTGCAGCCAGCCACCTGACCTGTACCTAAACGAGGCCAGCGCGTCCTTGCCAGTGGCCATACAAAGGCCACCCACTGGGGAGTCCTCAGGCCTACGTGACAGCTGACCCAAAGCCGGCGTAGCCTTTTTTCTTCCTGGGTCTCTCGGTGTGGTTACCCACTTACACAACTCCAGGTCTCTGGAGAGCAGGAGTCACGCATGCGTCTCCCCCCTCCTCCCCAGTGCAGCGAAAGCACAACCCTCTACTCGTCCCCTGAGGCCTCGCTGCAGAGCCTAGATACCGGTGGAGGTGTGGGAAAGGTCATAGCTGGTAGGACTGGACAGGAGCCGGGCATTTTGCCGCCTGCTCGACAGACAGGTGAGCAGGTGTCCTTTGCTAAGGTTTACACCAGCCCCGGTTCCTCACAGTCTCACACTGGCTTGACAGTGCGATTAAGGAGACCTCTCTTTAGAGGGGGGTTGTTGAAAGTAGCAGTAAGAGTGTTGGAAGATGAACTCACTTGTTTATCTACTTGGGAGTTTAACACAGTTCGGCTTCCACTCACGACTTGTTGAAATTGTTTCGCTTTGTGCAGGCGGTTGGCCTTCTGACTCCGCCTCGCCCGCCCTATCCAGCGTCCCAGGCATCTTTAAACCTTGCAGTGAGCACCCCACCCCACCCCCACTTCTGAAGTCCTGCAGGGACTCTGCTCCTCAGCTCTTGCTTGTTCTCACATATGCTTGCTAGAGTTCATGTGTTGGGGAATAATCTCCAGTTGTATGTTGAAAGTATTTGGAAGGGGAGCCTTTGGAGGGTGGTTGGGATTAAGGAAGGTTATCAGGTTTAAAATAAAAAGGGACTAAGGTCCGGTGAGGCACGCCTGTGGTCCCAGCGCTGGGGGAGGCAGAGGTAGGCGGATCACTGTGAGTTCAAGGCCAGCCTGGTCTACAAAGTTAGTCCAGGACAGCGGAAGCTACACAGAGAAACCCTGTCTCAAAAAAAAAAAAAAAAATCTCATTCTTTCTGACTGTCACTCTCCATGGAGTTATAATCCAGCAGGAAGAATATCCCCCACCCCTCACCCCATCAGATAGTGAGCTGAACAGGTTCTCCTGGGCTACAGAACTGTGAGTCAAATGAAACATTATACAGGAAGTGGGGAGGTGGCTCTATTGGTAAAGAGCTTTCCATGCAGACATGAAGACCCGAATCCGCATAAAAAGGCGTGGTGGTGCACACTGGGAATCCCAGCGCCAGGGCCGAACAGACAGGCAGAACACTGGACTTCACCCGCCAGTCAGCAAGCCCCACATCCAATGAGATACTCAGCCGAAAACAAGTGCAGCAAAGAGGGCGGTGGCTCCTAAGGAATGACAGCAGAGGTTAACCTGTGGTCTCCACACGGACACACACACACACACACACACACACACACACACACACACACCTCTGTATATAAACTTCCTGGGTCACTTGTCACATCAACTGCCGTCTCCAGGGCTTAGCATTTGCTATTTCCTTGGTGCAGCCTGTGACATTACTGGCAAGTCTCCCATGGGAAGCCTCTTCCAGCACACCTGTGGACTCAAACTGACCTCACCCTCTCGCTGCTGACTCCACCTTAGCTTCCCATGGTCTTTGCATGGTCTGCAGCATCGCTGTTTCCTTGTGTACTGTCCATCTCTTCTCCTGGTACCGGGAGCTTGGCCGATTTATCCATGTCAGCATGTGGTAACTGTTGATGTAATGAGTCAACATTAAACCAGCCCTGTCAATCCTGCTGGCTCATGTGCCGGAGCACCCCACAGGTACCCCTCTCTCATCCAGCATCCTTGGGAGTGAGCTTGTGTTTACCCAAATTTGATGTCCTCAACGCAAGCAGGGATATCCTGCCCCTGGATATCCTGCCTCTTGACCTAGTCGAATGGCTCACCTTCAGCTCCTTCCTTTTCTCTGCTTGTTCTTCACCAGTGACATCACTGGGTCTTCCAAAATACCGCTCCAGCTGTTCTCATCAGTCGTTCATCCCCTTGCCCAGATTACTACACAGACATTCTGGAATGACTGTCAACACTTTCCAGCAAATCTCTCTACTTCCAGGCTGACACTCTGTCATCTCTCTCTCTCTACAGGAAGGATTGTCCAAAACCTGGACAGTGTACCAGGCCCATACTAAAAAAAATAAAATAAATAAAATAAAAAAATTGGATGCTTAAACTTACCCAGGAATCCTTGACTCTTCTGGACCAGACTCCAGCCCTCCCTCTCTCCCTCTCCCCCATCTTTCTCCATTGCTTCCCACATTGCTCTCACCCTTTTGCCTTCCTGCTCCCCTGTGTCTCCACCTAGAACCCTAGGCCCTGGTGTTAGGTCAAGTCATTGGCCATGCTTTCCAGATGTTACTCCTGCCTGACAGAAGCAGTTCTTTCTGCTTTGGTTGAGTCTGCTCTATGGCTCCCTGGCAACTGCTCAGTACAAACCCATGTTCGTGGGGCTCTGGATCCAAATCACTTCTCTGGCAGTGTGACCTTGACCCAGTCCTGCTGTCTGCCTGCTTCATTCTTCCAGGATAGAAGGCAATGGCTCTCCTGGGACTTGGAACTTTTCTCAGACTGCATCCCATGGATGGCAGAGGTGCCTGGGGACATGGTTCTTCAGGCCTAAGCCCCACATCTACCCACATGTATCCATCTTCCAGATAGCCAACCAGGCTTCCCTTGCTGCCAAACTGATCTTACTCATACTCAAGAGACTACTGATATGTTTATAAGCTGAATGACATCATAAGACCCTTGTCAGCCAATGCTGAGAGATGGTGTGGTCCAGCAGGTAGGACTGGATATAGCTATAGATAACAGCTTTAGAGAGAGCAAAATCCCTCAGGCCAGAATGCCCGACTCCTGTATGTGCCTGCAGTCCGCCTATGAGCACATGCTGCCCTGCATACAGGATTGCACACTGTGAATCTTCTGAATCTGCCTGTTGACTTCACATTATGTCTTAGAGGTTATTGCACACCAGTCCATAAAAATCAACCCCGTTATGGGTAATGGCCAAATAACACTCCATTAAGGGTGTGGTATGAATCGTTTAACACTTACGGTTGAATAATCAGGACACTTCCCAGTACATCCTGCCGGTTCAGTGTTTGCCCACATGCAAAGAGAACTACAGGATCAGTTACCAGCATGAGAACTGCTGGGCTAACCGCTTTGAGGGTTTCTGTCCTCCCTCCTCCCTTTCTCTCCCTGCCCCTCTCTGTGGATTTTACTGAAGGATTTTACTCTCCTGTGATAGCATGATCACAGGAAAGCACACATCATGCAAAGCTCAGTGAGTTTTCACAGGATGAACTCACTGTGCCACCAACACCCAGAACAAGAAACACTATTTCCAGAACCTGGAAGCCCCCTGAGCTTCCTCAAGTCACCATTTCATCCTCCCTGACCCCCTGACCCTCTGACCAAGCAATCCTTATTATGACCTCTAAGGGCATTCGAAGCCTGAGGTCCACCTTGGATGCTGTTCCTCAGGTGCCATCTGCTCTGTCTTTTGAGACAAGTTCTCTCAATGGGACCTGAGGCTGGACAAGTAGATTAGGTTGGCTGGCCAGCCAGCCCCAAGAAACTGCCTCTTCCTTAGTTCTGGGGCTACAAGTGTGTGCTGGACTTTTATATGGGTTCTGGTCAGCAAAATTTTACTGATTGAGCTATCTTCCCAGTTCCCATGTTTATTTTCCTCTAAAAATCCTTATTGCCGGAGTGTACACATTAGGATTGTTTCCAGTCTGGCGCTATTATAAATAAAACTGCCATTAAAATCCTGTTATATGTGCATGCATTTTTCTTTTCTTTTGGAGACAGGGACTTGCTATATACTCCAAGCTGATTTTTGAACTCATGGCAATCCCCCTGCCCTACCCTCAAACTTAGCCAAGATTCCCTGACTCTTCTGAGACAGACTGTAGCTGTATTGAAATTACAAGTGTGCCTGACCACACGTGACTGTCTACATGCATTTAACCCAGAAGGATATTGTCAAGTCACCCTACATTATGCTGTTATGACCATGTGCTTTTACTGGTCACTGCAAAGCCAGTTCCCCACTGTGTATGTGTGTACACATAGGTGTCTGAATGTATGGAGGCCAGTAAAAGTTGGTGCTGGGATGTCTTTCTGCACTTTTTGTTGTTGCTGCTGTTGTTTTATTGACACAGGGTTTCTCTGTGTAGCCCTGGCTGTCCTGGACTCACTTTATAGACCAGGCTGACCTAGAACTCACAGAGATCCACCTGCCTCTGTCTCCCCAAGAGCTGGGATTACAGCCACCATGCCACACCTTATTTTTTGAGACAGAATGTCTCACTGAACTTTGGAGCTCACCAATTGCTGGCCATTGAACAGTAGGAATTCCCTATCTCTGCCTTGTTAGTACTGGAATCACAAGCATGAGCAGCCAGGCCTGGATTTTTTGTTGATGTTTAGTTTTTATTTGTTTGGGTTTGAGGGGCCTTGGGTTCTAGGGATCTGGACTGAGGTTCTCCTATGCATAGCGGATTTGCTGACTGAGTAATCACCCTAGGATCTAGCTTCCCATATCCTTAGTAATTTCAGCAATGCTATGCCTTCTTGAAATTGTCCTCTCTTCTCTCCTCTCCTTTTTTTTCTTTTCTTTCCCTTGTACCCTTACAGCCCAAGTTGGCCTCAAGCTTGCAGATCCTCCTGCCTCTGCCTCCAGAGAACTGGGATTACAGATATGTTATCCACACCCAGCTATTTAATGGATTTCTTCCCACATACTTTTATTAAGCTAATGGGGGGGAATAAAAACAAAAAAACAGAACCTAGAAAGCCCATGGTATTTCTTTGGTGTTTCTCCCACCCCAAACTGTTTTCCCTATTATTGAAAAGCCACCTTGATTTTCAGTGATTGTTGGAGGGAGTTTGAACTGATAGAACAGAAACTGAGCATGTGTACGTGTAGGGAAGAGGTCTAGAGAGCAAAGGAAATTATGTGGACATGACCAGCCTGTGGGGGGAGTGGTCCTGGGCAGGAGGAAGGGCCTGCTTCATGGCAAGTGCTGTGGGACAAAGAATACCGTAAGCAAAGACTGGAGGAACAGAAGAGCTAGTGACCGAGAGATCAGGGCGTTCTTCTGTGCTCCACCATCCTAATCTTCTGCAAAGACTTGGTGAGATGAAAAAGGTTGGAAGCCAACCACAGAGGGAGAGGGAAAGTTAGCCAGATTGGCTGTCCCTTCCACCGGGAACCCAGGGAGGATGCTCAAACAATCAAACTGGACTCAATGGGCCACCATAAGCTTGGTCTCCCTGTCCTGCTGTCACAGTGCTGGGACCACCTGGCCATTCTCGTCTTTGAGCACATGCTGGCCTGAGAACTGGAGTTGGATTAGCCTTGAGTATCTTTCTTTTTTTTTCCTCAGAACAGAGTCTCACTGTGTAGTCCTGGCTGTCCTAGAACTCACTATATAGACCAGGCTGGCCTTGAACTCATAGAGACCCACCTGCCCCTCCCTCCCAAGTGCTGGGATTAAAAGTGTGTGCAACTCCACCTGGCGTTAGCCTTGGGTTTCTAATTAGCCTTGAACTATGGTCAAATTGTTAGTGTTCATGATTTTGTTGTGAACAAATAAAACCAAGGCCGGAGTTTGAGTTTTTCCTTCCATACTATGGAACTTTCATTAAAAAAATATATATATATTCTTGGTTTGAAGAGGCCCCTCAAAGCTTATATGTTTGAACTTTTGTGGGATTAGGAGTCGGGACCTTTACAAAGTGGTTCAGCAACAAGAGGTCTACCCTGCAAGAGTGGGGTAAAGCTGTAAGTTCCTTATACCATGACATATTTGATCCCATCTTGCTCTCTTTGCTGCTCTCTCTGTGCCCTTTTGTCATGGGTGGCATGGCAAAAAGGACATTACCAGACAGTGACCCCTCCATCTCATATACCCAGACTCAAGACCACAAGTCAACAAATACTACAGGCTCGTTATAAACTGTCTCACTTGTGGTATTGTGTTACAGTGGCACAAAGTGCACCAAAACATAAAATATATTAGAAATTATCATTTATTCTGAGTGTATATTTTTTCTTTTTTTTTTTTCTAACTAACATGCCCTATCTTCTGAGGCAAGATGGGAGTCACAGATAGATGGCATATGATATCTAAAAGTCACAAATGGCACACGACATCCAGACCTGTGAAAGAAAAGATTAGCCGTTCTGACAGCTCCTAATTCTGTTCTGAAATCTTGTGGTTAGAGAAGCCAAACCTGGGAATCTTTGATTTAGGTGCGCTCTGAGACCCATTCCAGATGTGGTGATCCAAGTGATCCGAGGATCTACCAGGACTTATCTCTCATCTACTACAAACGTGGGGGACCTTGGTCTGGCAGCTGCTGAGAGGTAAGAACCCCCAGGGGATCACCCTTGAGTTGCCCAGTGACCCCTCTCCAGGTCTGACCCCACCCAGCCTGGGCCTCCATAGTTATTAAATAGTCTAGCCTTTGGCCAGAGTCCAGCCATGACACCAACATGGGAGAAAGCAGTTATTAGCAATTGCTCTCCCTGCCCTCGCCTGCTTACCAGATAAGGTAGAAGCCGGCAAGAGCTAGAGAGGAGAGGCCATTGGGACAGGCCTGGGCCCACCCATACTTCCTGCCATTCTCTTTCTCTTTGGGTGGAGCAACTCAGGCCAGAAGCAGAAGGAAGACCAGGACACAAAGGGAGCTGATTTCATGGCTGGCTTTCTGGTTGGCTGGACACCTTGTCAGTGGTTCACAGCTACCAGTCAGTGACTGCCTGGGGGTGAGTGACTGTTTCCTGCTAAGAACCCCAGGCTCTTGGCTCCTTCCCTGGAGGGAGAGAAGACAGAGGGCCCATTTACTATCCAGGTCTGCCCACTTATTTGCAAATGGGGAAATTGAGGTCTAGTGGACTCCAGAGAGAAATCACAGTGATGCCTTGTCTGGTGTATCCAATGCAAAGGAGGTTCAGGTCACCGATGCGCCTCAAAGAGCAGAAGTAGGTCAGTACTGTGCAGACACCGATGTGCTGCCCTGCATTTCAGCCACAAGTTACACGTGAAGACACGGAGGAACGGAGGACTAAAGCAACACTACCACCATCACAGGCTGATGCGTGATGGCCCCGGGAACCACCTCCTCGCTAAAGTCAACTCTGTTCCCCAACCTTCGGGCTGCTAACACCTGACCTGCATGGAAGCCAGGGTCAGAGGGGTGGGTAGCTCCTGCCAGCCAGAGGACCCGCTGTACAGCTTGGCCTGCAGGTGGCTGCATTCTGGCAGAGGTTGTCTGTGAGTCTCCAGGCTGGGGGCCCTCCCTGGGAGATTTGTCTTCAGTCCAAGAAGAGAGAGTAAGAGAGAGACAGACAGACACAGAAACACACACAGAGAGAAGCAGGTTATGTCTGTGTGATAGGTCCACATGGTCTCAGCTTGCATCATTTGTTAACCAAAGCCAAAAATACAGCCTTCTGGAGACTTCTCTGAGGGACCAGGCATATGGCAGGGAGAGGGATCTGGGGACAGTGGAAAGTAAAACTTCGTCCCTGAGTTCCTCACCATCAGGCAGGAGAGACTGACCCATAAGCAAGCTATACATCCATGAGGGTAATGGGCAGCAGAGAGAAACTGCTCGGAGGTTTGTCTACGGTGCTCATTTGAACTGGTGTCAAGGGACAGGCGGGGCCACCCAGGGGATGGCCGTTAATTTTTGCTACTACTGGCATGCCAACTTGTCTGTGGCATTCTCCAAGTCTCAGCAAGAGACTTTCTAATACAGTGTGAGCTCAATGTATCAATGTGAACCTAGGAAGAAACCCATGACTCTATTCAGTGATGTGGTAGAACCCAGGCTGGGGGCAGAGGGAGAAAGGGAGACCTAGGGTGCAGAAACAGCTGGTCCCTGTTGTCATGAGTGTAAGCCCATCGGCTACACACCTCTCCGCCCATACCACCCTGCCACCTCTTGGACATAATCCCCAAGGCTGTTGTCCCCCAAACAGTTAAAAGGCTTGAAAAGCTGTTCGGCCTTGGGCAGCTGCATAAGCCACCTCCTGACCTGCAAGGGACACCACCCAAGTGTCTTGTGGCCGCCTGGCCTGCCTGCCCAGGCAACAGGCTGCAATTAGGTGTGCTGCCAAACAGGCTTCCCTAATGACCCAGTGCAGTGCTGGCACCGGCCCAAACAGGGCAGCAGGGCAGGCCGGGAAGGGCACTGCAGGCCTTGGCAGCACAGAAGCGTTGCACAGGCTGCCTTTGTGTGCGTCCCTGTGGGGACCTGAGTGGAAATATGTCAGGATGACTGTCTCTGGTCCCATATCCTGGAGAGTGCTGTTCAGTCGCTCTGGTCCCCCTATGCCACACAGCCTTCAGAAGCGATGGCCACAAGCTGGCCATCCTCCTGGCTCAGCATAAAATGATTTTAATCACTTCAATAAATTCAGCCAGTTCTCAGCCCAAGGCAAAGGATCCCCCACCCCCAATTCAGAGCTCACTGAAGGCAGGCAGGCTCTGCTGCCAGGTTCCCTGGAACCAGGAGACTCCCTGTCATACAGTGACAATCACGCCTCCTGAGGAAGCCTCTCTTCCTTCCTCATGAGGCTCCTTACCCCATACAGCACAGGCCCACTCTGCTCCTCTCCCCTAGGTGGAGGTTAATTTATTCTGATGACCGTGTCCCACCTCTCTCTCTCCACCCTACACTAAGATTGTCACCTCCAAATTCATGAAGAGACTAGACCTCAGAGAGGGCCTGCTATGGACTTGGATCACTCCTCAAGGAGGACAGACTGGCTAGAGTACTTTCACTATACCTTCAAGGCTCTGTGTCCTTAACAGATCTGCACTGGGTCATCCTGGGTCACCCCGTGTCTAGGCAGCATGGATTGCTGAGAGGCTGAGTTTTCTTGTCCTTGATGGCTCAGCACTCACGGTTGGGAGCATTCATCATGACACACACACACACACACACACACACACACACACACACACACACACCCCTTTTGTTCGGCTTTTGCCCTGCAGGAACTCAAGAGGTGGGAGCCCTCGAGTCATTGCCAGAATGAGCCTCCTTCCCAGATGGCAGGACGGCGGAGACCTTAGACAGGAAGGTGAGAGGCACAGGACCACGTGTGTAACTCTCTGGTACCCTGAGGAGCAGCAATGTGTGGGTTGCTGCCTGCTTCTTTACATCTAGCTAGTTCCATGGAAGCCCAGATGTTCAGCCAGCTTCTGGGCTGGAATCAGGAGCGAGTCAGAGAGGGCTCAGTTCCCTCATGACCTTGTTGCTTGACCTCCCCATGGCTGTTTCCTCACCTATTAAGTGGAGATGGTAAACAAATCTACTTACGGGAATGTCATGGGATTAAATGAAACCAAGCTTATAAATAAAGACTTGGCAGAGGTGTCTGCCACGTACTGACAGATAGGCAGCCAGAAAGTTGCTTCCTCGTGACAAGGAAGAGAGACTGCTGTAATCTTACTTGACGTGTGTGATGAAATGGCAGGGAGAGTCCCGTTCTGTTACCTGTGTCCTGCATTGTGGACTCAGTCAACCTCAGATGACAAAATACACACACAAAAAATGAGTTTGGGGGTGGAAAGATGGCCCAGCTGTTAAGAGCACTGGCTGCTCTTCCAGGGTACCTAGGTTCAATTCCCAGCATGCACAGGGTAGCTCACAACCATCTGTAACTCCAGTTCCTGGGGGTCTGACACCATATTCTGGCCTCTTTGGACACTGCATACATGTAGTCAAAACACAAAAAATATATACTATTAAATTAAATTATATAATATATATATTTAAAAATGGAGTTGATAAGGAGCATGTACAAATCTTTTCTTGTCATTATTCCCTAAGAAGAACAGTATGGCAGTTACTGACACAACGCTTATATTCCATTAGGGATAGTGAATCATCTAGACAGTGATTTTTTTTAAAAAGTTATTTATTTTTATTTTTTATGCATTGGTGTTTTGCCTGTATGTATGTTTATGGGTATCAGATCTTGGAGTTACACAGTTGTGAACTGCCATGTGGGTGCTGGGAATTGAACCTGGGTCCTCTGGAAGAGCGGTTAGTGCTCTTGACCGCTGAGCCATCTCTCCAGCCCCTAGACAGTGATTTTAAGTCAACAGGCAGCGCACAGCTTCTGTGCAAATACAGCACTGGGTGTGTGTTGGCAGGAGATGGGAGGAGCAAATATTATGTCAGTTTTACATCAAGAACATGACCTCTACAATTTTGTTTTCCTCAGATTATCAGAACCAGTCCTCTGGAATGAGTTAATTTTGCCCCTTGGAGGGAAGAGAGTCAGTGCACACAAATAAGGAAATGGGAGAGAAGGCCACTATACGACTCTTAGTGATGACCTTGTCAGGGAGAGGACTTGTGTCTTCTTTCTCAGAAGTATATTTCAGACCCATAGTGCATGGGCAGGAGAGGCAGAACCCTAGCAGATGATGTTTTTCTCAAGCGGTGGGGGCTACGCTCACAGAGACAACCTGCGTCAACATAGCAAAGTGATGTGCAGAATCTCACTCGTGAGAACTATCACACAAAAACGAGAGGAGGGATGCTCCAAGAGGCATCATCAGGACTCTCCCAAAGGGCCGTGGCTAGGAAACTGGACAAGGACTGGAAAAGCCTCTCAGCTGGAAGGTGACCTGCTAAGAGACAGGTCCTGCACTGGCTCTGGAATTGGAAATAGCAAAAGTGGAGAACTGGCAACATCTGGGGCCGGCTTGATTCTGTGGTGCTGAGCGTGTGTGGCTTCATAAGGTGTCAGCATCGGGGCAGGGCTGTGTGGAGGAATGCAGACTCCGCGCTGTCCTTGCAGCTCTGTAGTAAGCCTGCAATTGCCGCTACATTAAAAGGCGTTGGTGCTTTTAAGATAGTGGTCTGGGAATGGAGTTGAGTGGGAGAGTGGTCACGGCCAAGAGGTGAATCAGAACAAGTTCTCCAGATAGCTGTGTGTGCGCGCCCATGTGTGTATGAGTGCACACCTGTGTGGAACATGCGCATGCGTGGACGAGCAGGTGAAAGTGCAAGAACAGAAGCTCCATGGCAAGTTCGTCCCAATGAACAGGCATGGCGAGCTGAAGGACTCACGGATGTGGCTGCACCGGGTGCTTAAAGGAAACTGCAGGCTGCACAGGCACACAGGGCCCTGCATGGCAGCCTCGGGAAGACCGTTGGGAAGTTTAGATTCCCAGAATACCAACGGGTACATCGGCTAAAGCAGACGCCCCGGCTGTTAGGGGAACTGCCTGCCTGCTTTACTTGCCGAGTCACAAAGCATGTTACAGGCAGGCCTTTATATCTGTGGGGTCTAGATGCTGTGTAGAGTGAACCAAACACAGATAAAAAACATTTAGCTAAAAAAAAAAAAAAAAAGGATGCCTATGATGAACACTCACAGAGCTTTTTTTTCTCTAGTCGTTTGTTCCCTAAACAATATGGTTGGCGATCATTCACACAAACCTTGTCCTAGTTAGGGTTACTATTGCTATGATGAGACACCATGACTAAAAGCAAGTTGGGGAGGAAAGGGTTTATTTGGCTTACACTTCCACATCATAGTTCATCACTGAAGGAGGTTGGAACAGGAACTCAAACAGGGCAGGAGTCTGAAGGCAGGTGCAGAGGCCATGGAGGGGTGCTGCTGAGGACCACCAGCCCAGGGATGGCACCACCTCCATGGCTGGACCCTCCCCCATCAATCGATAATTAAGAAAATGCCACAGCTGGATCTCATGGAGGCATTTTCTCAGTTGAGGTTCTCTACTCTCAGATGACTCATTTGTGTCAAGTTGACATAAAGCCAGCCAGCGCAGAATTCATAATCCACTAGGAGTATAAGCCATCTAGAGACAATCTGAAGAACATGAAAGACTGTGTATGGTTCTATGCCAACGCTCTATCATTCTGACAGAGAAATCTGAGTATCCATGGACTCGGGTCTACAGAGGGTCCTAGAGACACGCCCCATGGATTACAAGAGGTAAGTATTTTACCAGCAGCCCATTCCAGCAGGCTTGGGAAGGAAGGCCCTCCGTGCTGACGGCAAAGCTGGCCCACAGATCTGCCACTAGCTGTGCCTCTGAAGTCTTAAACTGTGACTCATCCAGCGTGTTCCCCAGCTCAGCAAACAAGGCGAGTACATTGTGCTTGGGCTTTCTGAGTTGGCAGCCCAAGGCTGGCCACGGGCCCAGGAGAGGGAGTCCCCTCCACATTCCTCTTCTCCAGGACAATGTCTTAGCTTGGCTCTTTTTCAGCAGCAGCAGCACAGGCCCTGGGTGTGCTCTGGCATTGGGAGGCACCAGAGTTCTGAGGGCACCCTCCGTGAACTCGTGGGGTTGTGGGGGGAGCTTTGGAGCCCTACAAGACTTGACCATCTGCATCTGTCTTCACCACTGTCAGCACCCCAGGCCTTTGGGGTGGAAATGTGGGAGTAGCAGACTAGAAGGATATGTCCCCATTGCATCTAAAAAGGCACCAGGGGTGATTCCTAGAATAAGGACACACACAGATCTATTTTATGTGGTTTGGTTCAGAATTTTCTAAATCATACATATAATATACTTAAAAATATATGAATTCAGCTGCAGGCCACTCTTTGTGTCCCAGGGCTCCTATCCGGGCCCAAACCCACTGCTCCCTCCCCACCCTGCTTTATAGACTCCCCTACTTTTTATAGACATTGTGAATCCTGTTTGCCCAGGGACTCCCCTCGCTGAATTATCTTCAGAATTGAAATGATATCCTCATAAACACTGCACTTACAGGCTGCTGAAATACCCACGGACTATTTTATTATTTTAACTTTTTGCTTAGCTGTACCCATTCTTGCCCTTATGCTGAAACCAGTTTGGGGTGGGGTGGGGGAGTGAAGGGGTGGCTTAGGCTTTAGGAATGAGAAGGAGCCAGCTGGATGTCGCACACATGTGGGAGGATGTGTCAGGCATTTGGGCACATGGGGACCTATGGAGACCTTGGCGGGGGTGGGAGATAGAGTCAGTCAGGAACCCCACTGTATGAAATGACACCACTCAGTTCACACTCTGGGAGGGCGGGCCACCTCAGCTAGGGTGGTCTCAGGGTACCTCCCAGAGCATGCTGTCCTCCGAGGAGACCCTGGCGTTCCTTCTAGACTCTACTGCACTTCCCCACTCAGCTGTCTCAGAGCAGGGGTTGGAGGCCGTTCAGGTTCCCAGCTGCCTGGCTCCCTGCCTCTGGTTTACAAAGAGCTGTCTCGGGAAGGAAGGGAGGGACCAGGGTGCCTTGGCTGGTGCTTTCTCCTGGGTGGAGACAGGTGAGAGACAGTTGGTTACACAGGACATGTCTCTGAGGAGCTTGCTTCTACTTGGGAAAACCCCTCCTGGCCTACTGGGTGGGCCGTGGCCACCACTTCCCCTGGGGAGGACACACCCAGCCTGGTTACCTTAGCAACCAGGAGGTGGCCTGGGGAGGCAGGCTCCTGTCCTCTCTCAGGCTCCTTTTCTAGGGTGGCAAAAACAGGGCTAGAACAGCTCCTGTGGCTTCAGGCAGCCTCTCTAGAAGGTTCCAGGGGGGCTCCAGCTGGCCTAGTGGACCTGACTAGGCATGGCATTTATCCCTAAGATTCTCCTGTTTGTGTGTCATTCCCATTCTCCATCTAGAGAACACGGAAGAGTTAAATGACCCCACCTCTGCGGGAAGTGGCCAGGTTATCAGCAATTCATTTCAGTAGCCCTCCTGAAGGCCTAAGCTGGGCCTAGGATCTGTGGACACTCTGGTTGGCTGCCTTCCCAGAGTGCATTGTCTAGGTTGGAGACAGTCCACAGCGACCTGACCAGAGGAACTATAAGGATAGGTGTAGGTGCTGAGGCAGACAGGAGACCACTCCCCACTACCAAGCCCTAGGGTCAGAACCCCATGTTCTGGCCTTGTTTGAGCTGAGTATTACAGCAGAAAAAGAAGGCAGAGGGGGTGTGTTTCCATGTGTAGGGTGAGGAGGCTTGGGGGAGTACGAAAGAGCAGACAGAGAGGGCTTGGGGCGTCCTGGGTGACACACCTGTGATCCCGGTGAGTGGGAGGCAGAGGCTAGAGTACTGGCTTTCAACCTGTGGGTCGGTATTTACATTACAGCTCCCAACAGCAGCAAAATTACAGTGACGGAACAGCAGCAAAGTAACTTTATGGTCGGGGGACCACCACAACATGAGGAAGTGTGTTAAAGTGCCGCTGCACTGGGAAGGTTGGGACCCACGGGGTTAGGGAAGTAGGAGTTCGGGGAGTTTGAGGCAAACCTGAGTTACATGAAACTCCATTTTAAAAAGAGAGAAAGTGAGGGTGAGGACCGCATGAAGCCTTAATGGAGGTCCCAGCAAGTGAGGATGGGGTAAAGGCCCATTTGTCATGTTTCCTGGGTCACTTTGCAGTCAGTCCCCTGCTCTTTCCATTCTTGGCTTGGATACCCATCTGCCCTTTGCCACAACAGATGTTCCCAGGGACGCAGTCACACAATCTAAACGCTTTCCTGTGTCGAGCTGGGTTGTATTCAGCAAGCTGGTTTTTCAAAGGTTCCATCATTTTGCTTCTCAGTAGCAATGGACTCTAAATGGCTCTGCCTTTCACTGTGGCTCCCTTTTGACTGTCCTGGTGTGCTTGGAGCAGATGCTTCTCACTGGGACATCAGTTTGCATTTCCCTAATGACTAATTGTGCTGACTTAGATCTCATCAAAAAATTGTTGATGTGATTGATGGGACAGTTTTGTAAAAAAAAAAATAATTTAAATGTGGGGATGTTTGAAACAAGATTTTAATGTCTAGTGTCACAGTAGTTCACTCATGCTAAGAAGGCTGACACATGTGTTGTGTGTATGTGTCACACACACAAAAAACACCCTTCTGAACCATGAGATCTACAAAGAGAATTTGGACACCGACATGCATCTCGGTTCCATTCAGCTACTCACAAGAGCCTGTGTGCGGCATTTAAGGTGCTGTCGCTGCATCGTCCCCTTCAACCTAACTACTGTGAGGCTGTCACCAAGGGAACAAGTGTCTTATGAGAAGCCCCAACCCAGGCTTGTCCTGTTCTGACTCCAAGGCCATTCCTTTACCTCCACAGCCCAATGGCAGACTCAGATGAGAGCCACCACACACAGAAACAAACAACAGAACCACCAGCGTGAAGAAAGAGCCAGGCAGGGCGCCCTGCCTGCAGCTGGAACCCTGAGGCAGGATACTGGGGACAGTTAGAGGGAGAGGGCTTCTGGAACACAGTTGAAGCTTTTGACACTTGCGCTAGAATTCCTGCACAACTGGCAGCTGCTTCAGCTCCTTCTCCCTTCCCAGCCGCAAACCTGCCATCTTCTAGGAATCTCGACAGAAAGCCTCCCTTTCAGGGAAAGGACCTGCAGGCTTGCACAACCCTAGGGGCTCCTGGCTTTGTTTTTATCAGATTATAATGCCATCCAAGCCCTCTGCAGACGAAGCCTCACAGATCTCTCTGATCCAAAGGGAGGGGGAAAGGGTGTCTGTCCTAGCAACCTTTGAGATGTAACCCGAGGGCAACCGAAAAGGTCCATATGGCTAATGCTGAGACGGTTGTTGTACCTCTCCATCGAGAAGCCGGCACCCACACTTGGGTGTGTTGCAGCCTCTCCTACTCCGTCTTAAAGGAGCCTATTCCCATGCCTCGCTTTCCCCTGTTGTCCTCTAGGAAGCACAAAGCTCCACTTAGGTGTGTCTTTCTTTATGAGTGCTCCTCCTCCTCTTAGCCCTCAACCTATCTTCAACATAATCACCAGCTCTGCTGTACATAAACTGGCCAGTCCGGAAATTCTTTCCAGTGTCAAAGCCACAACTCCAGGGCTGGAGAGATGGCTTAGTGCTTAAGAGCACTGGCTGTGCTTCCATATGACCCAGGTTTTATTTATTCCTTGTACCCTTGGTGGCTCACAACCAGCTGTGACTCCAGTTCCAGGGAATCTGGTGCCGCCTTCTGGCCTCTGTAGGCATTAGGCACACACGTGGTACACAGACATGCAGGCAAGACACTTACCCATACATGTACAATAAAAATTAAAAAAAATTAAGAGGTTAAAAAAAAACCCCAATAACCCACAAACACCAGAGTCACGGTCCCTAGAAGTCCAAGGTATTTCTTTAGGCTGAGAGTGACAGCGTCTCTGTCCCCTCAACCCTGAAAATCCTAGTGTGAGGGAGGTGGAAGCAAGACAGCACCATGTTTGAGGTCAGTCTGGGCAACTTTTTGAGATCCCGTGTCAAAGCAAAAAGTATAAAGAGAGCTAGAGACAGAGCTTGGGGTAGAACACCTGCCCATTACACACCAGCCCTGAGCTCAATTCCTAGCGCTTAAATAAATAAATACACAGGGACTCCATTCAAATACATCCAGGGTGGTGTGTGTGTGTGTGAAAGAGAGAGAGAGAGAGATCATAGGGGTGGTCATGAGAGGCTATCTGTGTAGCAATTTATTGTGGAAGGAAAAAGAAAGCAGTGTAGGTGTATTTTTTTATCTACCCTATTTGTATATTTTTATCTACCCTTTTACCTCTATCTGCCTTCTAACACTCCCCTCCCTGCAACACTAGGTAGGAGAGAAAAAGGTCAAAGGAGAAAGGGCATGTAGACCTCTTTAGACTTAGTTCCTAGGGGCAAGCCCAATCTCCATAGTCGGGATATCCAGCAGCCCAGCAAACCAGCAAGCCAGCAAACAGCAAATGCAGCAGCAGGACGAACCAGCAGCCGCCTCCTTCCTTCAAGTGTCCCATCCCTCCCTGAGGGAGTTGTTAAAGAAACCAAGACTTCCTCTACAAGGCAGATCTCAATTTTGTGGGGTATTAGGGTGTGTAGAACCAGCTCTCTCCAGGTGGCCTGCAGAATTGTGTGACCCCATTCCCAGGTGTGTCCTATAATAAAGATGTGTCTTGAACACCTTCCCATCATCTAGCTGGGCCCTCCCGCATCAAGTACTGATTAGGAAAATGCCGTCCAGCTGGATTTTCTGGCGACAGCGTCTCAGTTGAGTTTTCCTCCTTTCAGTTAACTTCAGTCCGTGTCAAGTCAATGTTAGACTAACCAGCATAACTGGATCCCCAAGCTGTGAGCTAAAATAAACCCTTCTTGCGTTAGGTTGTTTTTGTCAAGTATTTTGTCATAGCCATGAGAAAAATAACTAATACACTCTCCAAATCTGGGCTGGGCCCTCCCTCCGCTCCCAGGTTCCACAGCTCACTGCCATGCTGTGGGGATTTGCCCCCTCCACAGGTGCAGGCTGGTATTTACTCAAAACTCAGAAATGCTGTGTAACTTCCTGAGGTACCATATCTATTCAACACTCTCTTCTTAAAATTCCGCACATATTCTAGCCCCTTCTGTGGCCCTGAACCTTATCCTGTTTTCTTACAGCTTCTCCGTGTTCCCCCCTTGTGTGTGTCTCAGAGCGTGTGCAGTCTGCTTCCAGGCAGAAGGCTGACGTGCAACAGACCTTCCTTCTCAGAGGTCACAGATCTGTGACGTTTGCAATGTCCCATAACCCGGCCAGGCTTCTGAACATGAGCCTGTTTCCTCTTCTGGCTGAACCCAGGGGTCCCCATAGAGCTCTTCAGTTGGGCTTTTATGTGGCTTCCTAACTGGGACATCACATATGCCAATGATCAGGCTGCAGACTCAGCCCCACAAGGACCATACCCAGAAGCCTGCTTTCCGGACTTTGTGTATGCTCATTATGAATTCTGGAATACTGACACCTCCAACACACACTCCTTTGCACCCTGCAGCCTGTTTTGGACTCCTTGGAAGTCTTCTCTGGCACTCAGGCTGAGCCCAGATCAGCTCTGCGCTCTGTGGAATCACTTCTCTGGGCAACCTTATGACAACCAACTTGTTTGTGTGACTCCTCGGCTAGGAGGTGGGGCAGGCCCCTCCTCCTGTCCCATGCAATCCCTTCTGTCTGGAACACTTCCACGAACATGTGCCAAACAGAGAAGAGGTGCAACCTACCACACCAGACACACACCCATACACCATTTGTGCATTCTGCAGACCAGACTGCATGTTCCCAGATTTCCCAGGTGCTTCCCAGATCTTCCTGGCCTCTGCAGGCTTGCCCCCTTCAGATGCCACCCTGTGTGTGTAGGGGCCCTCCTGAACCGTCCAGGTCCTCTTTCAGCTCCCACCAGCCGCAGGGGTAAGAGGAGAGCCTCCTCACATGACTGCTGTGTGCATGGTGTTATCTCCAAAGCAAAGGCCTTGGTACAGTTGGCCAAACCGAGAGACTCTAAATGTTTGCTCTTGCATCTTCCTGGGAGTCAGAAGCTCTAGCCTTTGAGTCTTTATGAAAGGCCCCTGCAGAGGGAAGGCAGTGTCCAATGACAGAGCCTAGGAAGGAGGGAGACGCCATGGTCATCAGGGGCTGCTGATCAAGGGGGTTGCTTGATTACCAAATTCCCTTTCTTTGTAATATGAGGGGTTATTCTTGAATGCTCTTCCCAGACCCCTTCTTCCTCTGGATCCCACCAGCCACCAAACTGGGTCAATCACTGCATTTTCTAACCCTCAATTGGTCTTGTCTCAATTCTTGTGCCCTGCCTCCTGCCTCTTCTCCGTGGCCCTGTGTGGCCAGGACCAGCCTCTGTGGTCAATGGCTCTTTCAGAGTGACCTTCTTGGCCTCCTGACCCATCTGGATCACCCTCTCCCATATTCTCCTCCCAGATCTGTGCCCACTTCCTCCGTCAAAGAGCTCCCTGGCCACGGCCACCTGGCCCCTCCTCATTCAGTTCTCACCCTTTCGGATACTCTTGCCACCCAACCTCACCACATGTTAAAGTCCGGGGGCAGCAAAGGATCTGCTGTCATCTGTAACCTCCTTCAGCCTCTCCTCTTGGTTCCAGGAAGCTCTTGGAAGCTGTCTTCCATACCACGGCTTTTGGGGGCCAGACCCTTGCTCCTTGCAGGTACAGCTATTGTGTGTGCACACGTCACAGCTGAACAGATAGACACCAGCACCTTGTCTGTACCTTGAGCAGGCTGCAGAAGGGGCCAGCAAGAGCGGCTCCCCACAACGCTAACTGGGGGCAGGTTCCCCCAGCCAGTAGTTTCTGGGCATTTTCTGCCTGTGCTCTTCTGGCAGGATTCCCTAATGTGCTTCAGATCCACTGTCCCTCGTGGTCCTTTCCCAAAGTTAGTGGCTGGCCACTGACAAACCAGCCAGACTCAGCCAGAATGAGAGCCATTGTTATGAGGTAAACCACCACAGGAGGAGGACCTCAGACTTCAGGACTCCACAGAGGATAGGCATCTAAGCGCTCACTGTCAGCTGATCTTTTGTGCTTTCTACTTCTCTGAGTCCCCAACCCCCCTCAGTTGGCTGTAACAATCACTAATTGCGGTGGGGGGGGTCATCTAGTTATTTATATATTATTGGTCTCTCACTAGTAGTTCTGCTCTGGGTGACATAGTTGATGACAATGGTTGCCCAGGTTACTTTCCAAGAGCTGGAAAGTAGATTTTTTTCTTTCTTTTATTTTATTTTTATTTTTTTATATTAATCACAGGTTATTTACTTTGTATCCCAGCCATAGCCCTCTCCCTCATTCCCTCCCAATCCCACCCTCCCTCCATCATCCACTCCCTGCCCCTTTCCAAGTCCACTGCTAGGGGAGGTCCTCCCCTTCCATCTGACAGTAGCTTATCAGGTATTGGAAAGTAGATTTTGCTTACACTTCCACATCATAGTCCATCACTGAAGGAAGTCAGGGCAGGGGCTCAAACAGAGCAGGAACCTGGAGGCAGGAGCTGATGCAGAAGCCATGGAGGGCTGCTGCTTACTGGCTTGCTCCTCATGGCTTGCTCAGCCTGCTTTCTTATAGAACCCAGGACCACCAGCCCAGGGATGGCACCACCCACCATGGGCTGGGCCCTCCCCGACCAATCACTAATTGAGAAAATGCCCTACACCTGGATCTTACGGAGGCCTTTTCTCAGTTGAGGCTTCCTCCTCTCCAATGACTCTAGGTTGTGTCAAGTTGACATAAAATTAGTCAGGACACACATGCACAGAGCACTGATAACACCCTTTCACCTTTCCCTAAGCCTCAGACCACACTGCTTCCTTATCCCATAAATGTTAGTTACACCATGAGAGGAAAGGCAAGGGTGGATCACCTTCAGGCTCAGCTGTCTCGGATATACTCTTTGCCTTTAACAAAGTTTATTGCTTCGCTGACTGGGAAATTCGGTCTGACTGTGTCACAGACATTGCTGGTTCTTAGTTTGGTTTTCTTTTGACTCAATGCTTATTTTGGTCCCTGGTGTCAGGCACGTCTGCTATGCTAGGCAGTTTTCCTCTGCTGCAAAGCGCTTTTCTTTTCTTTTTTAAAATAATGTAAATAAAATTGTAAGTACTTACTGGGAAGGTACTTTGAAATTGCATAAATTCCTCATCAAAATTTAACTTGTGTATTAACTCAGGATGAAGCTGTGATGTGTTATTTATTCTATGTAGTAGAATCATTTATTTATTGGAATTAGATTGATTTATTTAACATTTTGGGTTTTGTTTTGTTTTGAGACAGGGTCTCATATATCCCATGCTGTCCTCAAACCAGCTATGCAGACTGACTTTGAACTTCTGACTAATCTTGCCTTTGCCTCCCTACTGCTAACAAAACAGGCACACCCTGTTTATGCAGGTCTGGGGGTGGAACTCAGGGCCTCATGCACGCTAGACTATCACTCTACCAACTGAGCCCCAATGTTTGGCTTTTGACACAGGGTCTATATAGCCCAGCCTGGCCTTGACCTGACTACCTAGTAAAGCCAACCTTGAACTACTGCTCCTTCCCATGACCACCTTCCGGGTGCTAGGAATAGACACTGAGTCAATCTTCTCACAAACCCCTGAGGCTGGATCTCTGTGCCGCAGTCAAACTGCAGAAAGGTAGCTCACAGGTAGGGTGACGACTCACGTGGCCAGCAGGAGGGGCAGATTCCAGGCAGCCTGCTCCCGTGTGTCTTTGGATGTATGGGGTACCTCTAGCAATGCAAGTCCTTTGAACTGTCCCGAGCCCTTGAGCTTTGACGCCTCCTCCAGGGGTATAACGAGGTATTAGATCCGAAGCCTTCTATGGTAACTTCTCAAGCCCAAACCCTCCTTGTAGGCCGGAAGGTGGAAGGAACTCCTCTCAGGAGGGACAGGCAGGTGGCCCCAGCCTGGGAAAGCCCAGGTGCCAGGAGCTGGAGGTAAGGAAGGCCTGAGGGGAGCCCCTGGGACAGCACTTCCTGGGTGGCTTGCTGAGATCTGCCTCAACTGAAGCAGGAAAAATGCCTGTGAGCAATGGGGTGGTGGGAGGCGGTGACGATGTGACTCCTGGCTTCTTTTGCCCTGTCACCAGCTTGTCCTCATCGTATCACTGTGCCACCACCATGCCATTGTCCTGTTATGCCATGTCCATGGTATCACCATGCTATCCCACAAGCTTCTGCCAGCTCCAATTGAGGTAGAGTTAGTTTTCTATCTCCCTCTCTCAGTGTGGGAGTATGTTCATATGTACACATGTGTAGAGGCCAGAGGCTGAAACTAGGCATCTTCCTTAATCCCTCTCTATTTCATTTCTGAAATGTTTGCAAAGTTTATTAGGATTCACATTGTATGTGTGTGTGTGTGTGTGTGTGTGCGCGTGTTTATGCATGCGTGTGTGCGTGCATGGAACGGTGTGTATGTAGGTCAGAGGAATATTTTAAGAGTTGGTTCTCTCCTTCCACCTTTTCGTGATTCTGTGCTTGAGCTCAGGTATCCAAGCTTGCACAGCAGGGCCTTTACCTGCTGAGCCATTTCCCCAGTGTTGCTGCTGTTGTTTTTGAGATGGGATCTCTCACTGAACCTGGGGTTCACCTATTTGACTAGATTGTCTGCTCAGCATGTGTTAGGAATCTTCCTGTCTCCATCCTCCTAATATTGGGACTACAGGTGTGCACAGCTGCATTCATCTTTTTTGTGGGGTTTAGGACTCCCAATCGAGGCCCTTGTGCTTGTGGAGCAAATATGTCACCAAGAGAGTCACCCCCAGCTGTGTATAAAGTGGTTTCTACCCATGACCTTCTTTAAGGGGAGAAATGGCACATTCCTGTCCCCACCAGAGGCCCTTGCTGATGGAGGCAGGGTTGACAGTGGCTTTGGTGCCAAAGCAAAGACTAGAGTCTCAGGTAGGTCTTGCAGTGACAACAGATATAGTCACAGATATAGTGTCATTAGCCCGAGACCTGGCCAATAACACCAGACAAAGCTTTTTCCTCATTTCAAGGGTGCCTAGGCATGTTAGGGTTGAACTTGGGGTAGGACTTGTGCCTGGCTCCGACACTGCCCAGCCCCACAAGTCTCTTTTGTCCTGCAAGTGGGCCCTGCTTGCTGTACTGTGCTCTGCTCCGCTCTCCAGTACATCCTGCCAGCCCAGAGCCAGGGGCAGGAATGGGTGGTAGGCCTCTGTGCCGGGAACATGCGATGTCTGCCAAACTTCAGAGGCCTGGAATCATCTGGAGGCCGGAGCTGGGAGTAGGAGGAAGGTCATGTGTCTGCCAGCTGTGCACCAAGGCCAGGATGAGTAAGGCAGGCACTGGCCAGTTGGGCCAGACACTCACTGGCCTGCTCCTGGTCTGGCCGTCAGCCACTGGGAAAGCTGTAGCCAGGCTCAGCAGGCCAGCTAGTCTCTGGACTGGACAGGCAGGCTCTCCCATATGTGGAGGGCCCCTTTTTCTTCCTGTCTGGATGGGGCTCCTCCAGGCTGCAGGCCTGACTGTGCTAGTGGGGAACATTTCGGGGTTGCTGCTGTGTTCTGAGAGGTGGAGAAGAGGCTCTGGCTAGATGGACAGGGTTCTGCCTGGTGTCCAGCCTCCCAGAACTTCAGGTAGGCTCCAGTCCTCCCTACCTGGAGGCAGAGGCTCTCAGAGATGCAGGTGGAAGATACAAAGCATTCCTCCATCCCTTGGGCCCAGCTGGGTCTGTCCAGACAGGCTGTGGCCAGGGGCCGCTAGTGGTGTGTCCCCATGCTAACTAGGAAACAGGTCACAGGGAGATCAGCTAGTGACCTAATTATAAGGTATCCTAGTTGGCTTCAGTTGTCAATTTAGCATAGCCTAGAGTCATTTGAGAAGAGAATCTTAACCTAATAACTCTTATCAGGTTGTTCTGTGATAGCTTATTAATCGATGGAGGAGGGCCCAGCCCACTGTGGGTGGCACCATCCTTTGCAAGTGGTCCTGGGCTGTACAAGGAAGCCAGCTAAGCAAGTTCCTGTGGGCGAGACAGCAACAGTATTAATCCTGTCAACCTCCTGCTTGAGTTTCTACCTTAATTTCCCTCCGGGAGGGACTGTGATCTGAAGACAAAATAAAACCTTTCCACTCCCAAGTAGCTTTTAATCAGGGTGGGGTTTTTTATTTGTTTGTTTTTGTTTTTAATCACAGCAACAGAAAAGAGAGTAAAACGTGAGGCCTCCTGCCCCCTCACACCACCAATGCCCCCCACCAAGCCAAGGTGCCCTCACAAGGATACACCACTAGATGCCAGGTCCTCAGTAACTGGTAGTCTTCACATTTGCTGAGTTTTCTGGGGTTGGCAGATGCTTAAGCCAGGATCTCCCAAAGTGCTTTATGGAGAGAAAGCCCAGCCCTCCTATGTTGCTGTGACATAGAATATTCTAGTACAAGAGGGATGCTGAATGAAATCTTAGGAGAGCACAGGGTTGGGCCTGGACCCCCGTTCTGAGGTGTCAGATGAGTGGAGAGGGAGTAGGTAATGTCATACAAGGAGAAAAAAAAGAGGCATTTATGATGGAAAACACTGGCTAGGACAACTTTTCAGGAAGAAGGCCCGGAGGCAGATAGAGGTTGGGACCTGGGAGGGGCCCTAATCTTAGGATCTTGTAGACTCTGGATGTGGGTACTGTGGTGGAGCAGGGTGGGGAGTCAGTTGTTAGTAGGCAGTAGATCCAACTTTCAACAGTGTGACTTGGCAGGCATAGCGGCACACACCGTTAAACCGAGCACAGCGGGGCAGAGGCAGGTGGACCTCTGAGAGTTGGACGCCAGCCTGCTCTGCACTGATTTCCAGGAGGGCCAGGGCTATACAATGAGACTCTGTCTCAAGCAAAATAAAACAACCCCCAAAATTAACAAAGGTAGAGCAACTGAAGTTACATGATTATGTGCTAAAACTGCTCTCATTAAGGTGTGCAATTTGGCCAATTTTAATGAGTTTTGTCTTACCCTGAAACTATGCTTCCATTCAGGATGAACTGTCCCAGGCAGCTACAGCTCTTTCTGTAAGAGTGGATTGTTTTGCATTTCCCAGAATTTTATGTGAACGGGACTATTCAATATGCTTCCTTTTGGGCCTGACTGAACTCAGCACACTTGAAGTCCGTCTGAATCTTTGTGTTGTCAGCAAATTGTCCCTTCCTTTATGGCTGTATAGCAGTCCACTGTCTTCCTCAGCTCCCGAGGGCTCAGCTAGCTCCCAGAGCGGGAAGGATGGGCTAGAAGTCCAAGAGAGCCTCAGTTTGGGAGAAGAGTTATTACTTGACTTGTTGGTTATCCAGAAACCCCATATGCAAGGCTGCTTTTCCCTGACCCAACCTGAAGATCTCCTGGTATTCCCCAGGGGGACTTTTGTTAAAAAAGTGTTTCGAAGTGGCCTGATGTCATGGCTATCTGATAGAGCAAACCTCCTGCAGGCCGTGCAGGCTGGACCCTGTGTGACTCCAGAGGACATCGGTGTTCCTGGGACCAGCAGCCTCTATCTAGGAAGTCTCCAGGGCAGAGGAGGAAGCCTGTGCCCATTATCAGTCCTTCCTTAGAGTCCAGAAACAGAGCATGGCTGGGCAGGGTTATCATCTCTACCCCCACGGGTCATTCTTGCCACAGACATAGCTGTCATCTCTTCACCATCCAGAACCCACCCTCCAAGAAGCCTATGCCCAGCCCAAAAATTCCTGGGAGGCAGCCCTCTGCCTCTCCTCACTGCTCTGCCGCTGCTGCTGCAGCTCCCGTGGCCTGCACGATGTTTGCTTAGCCTTATCGTGAGCAGCCGTGCGGGGCCCCGGTGACAGCATCAGTGCAGGCTGCCGGGCACACCATGTTCTCCAGCTGCACCAGGAGAGCAAAAAGTATACTCTCTTGCTATGCCCTGGAATAACACAGACATGGTGGGTGAGGCCGGGCCAGACTCTAGCCTGCTGGCGGGGGGCACTCCAGAAAAGAGGGGTCCCCAGGCTCCAGGAGGCCAGATGAGGGCGGTGGTGGTGGGGAGCAGGGCTTCCACCCTCACAGCCGAGCCAAGCCCCAGGTAGACTGAGCACGCCCAGCACTCACCTCAGGCGTAGCGTCACCCCTAGGCACTGCCTAGGCTAGGAAGTAGGAAGGTGGACTCGTTCATCTGGAAATGAGGTCTCTGTGACTTCCAGTGCTCCAGAGAAACAGAACAAGCAGCAGTGTTTAACCGATGGTCTAATCCACGATAGACTTGATAGATAGATGATATCAGTGATAGGTGGACAAGCTCTGCGTGCGTCCACAATTTCTCGTCACTAAAATGTCCTTCCACAGGGGAGATGTCCACTCCTCTTCCTAAGGCCACCAATCACAAAGGAAGACATGTGTCCTCTGCAGTTCCCTCTGAGTTCACTGGGCTTCCTCACAGGGCGCTGGTGAGGGGTTATCTACAGGAGCGAGGGTGTTCCTCGCACAGTTGAAAGCCTCCATTCAGCAGGGATAACGGCTTTTCCATAGCTGCATAGGTGAGGCCTCCCTTAGGCCCCCCCCCCCCCCCCCCGCACACTATGTACTCTATCTCCTTCCTGAGGCCATGTGATGCAGAGCAGCTGGACACTCAGGTGAAGGGTCCCACAACCTCCCCACGCCTCTGTGAGGAAAGGTCAATGGGCAGTAAGCCCAGCCAAAAGTCGCTACATCTTACATTACATAGTAAGGGAATAAGCAAGGAGAGAAAACAAAGAGATTTGCATCAGACACAGCTCTATAGACGGATGTATTTATAACACTGAGGAATCGTGACTATCATGGTCCTCACTTTGTGATGGTTATAGGTGGTGGCTGGCATTTATAGTCTACCTTCTATGTGTTCTGTATTTGCTCCGACTGAGCCACGTCCCTCAACACTTTAGCGTCCCCCTTCCCTCCTGAAGAGTCTGGGCCTTTATAATGGTTAGTTTTGATTGTCCCCTGGATTGGATGAAGGAACACCTAAGGCATTAGTGAGGTGAATCAAATCTCGATGTGTCTGTGAGGACATTTTCAAAGGGCATCAACCGAGAGGGGAAGAGCTGCCCTGACCCTGGGTGGCTGCGTCCACAGGCCGGCCAAGCAGCAGCATTCCCTCCTCAGCTTCTACAACCTCCCAGAAGGACCGAGCTCCTGCAGCCACGCCCTCCGCACCACGGCAGACTACATACCCTCAAAGGTGACTCACAACAAATCTTCATTCTGGAGTTGTGCAACTAAGTGTTTTCATCACAGTGATGAAAAACTAGCTGGCTCATTAGTCCACAGTCCAGCCTACCTCAAGCTGCTGCCGTTACTCACTGACTGAAAATCGCAGGACATGCCACTAAGCTGCTCCCTAAGGGACCCCACTGTGTCCCACACTCCCTTCTCCCGTCTGCTGCACAGCAGTCCAGTTTCTCCATGTGCACTGGCTAGTCTTAGGTCAACTTGACACACAAGCTAGAGGTATCTGAAAGGAGGAAACCTTAATGGAGAAAATGCCTCTGTAAGATCAGGCTGTAGGGCATCTTCTTAATTTCTGATTGATGGGGAGGAGCCCAGCCCATTGTGAGCGAGGCCACGCTCATTTAAGGCTGAGCAGGTCATGTAGAGCAAGCCAGTAAGCAGCACCCCTCCACGGCTTCTGCATCAGCTCCTGCCTCAGCTCCTGCCTCCAGGTCCCTGCCCTGCTGGAGTTCCTGTCCTGACTTCCTTCAGTAATGAACAGTGCTGTGGAAGTGTGAGCCAAATAAACCCTTTCCTCCCTAACTTGGTTTTGGTTACGGTGTTTCGTCACAGTAATAGGAACCCGAAGACACACGGTTATTTGGATCAATCAACCCAGGCCACTTCATATCTTTCCTCTCAGGCATGAGAGGCCCAGATGATGGGCGACAGCTGTCCTGTCCAGCCCAATGGACTCCTGTGTGTCTTGGTAGAAGCACTCTTGGTTTTGCCTCTGAGACCCCCAGGTCAACAGGATACAGAATAACAAAAAAAAAAAAAAAAAAAAAAAAAAAAAACAGAAACAAAAATTTGTTTCATTTTCTTTTAAAATATTTTATTAAAAAAAATTCTATGTACCTGTCTGTCTGTGCATATGAGTGCAATTACCTGCAGAGGCCAGAAGGGGCCCAGGGATTCCTTGGAGCTGAAATTACAAGTGGTTGTAAGCTACAAATTTGGGTCCTTGGGAAGAGACGTACACACTCCTGACTGCTGAGCCACCTCTCCAGCTCCTTGTTCTTTTTTGAGACAGGATCTTGTAGCACAGGTTTGTCTAGCCATATAACTGAGTCTGCCCAACTCCTGACCCTCCCACCTCCCAAGTCCTGTGATCACAGGCATGTGCCACCACGACTGGATAGAAAGCAGCTTTCGGGGGGGGGGGGAAGGGGAGCAGTCACAGTGATGCTATTGCCATTGCCACCTCATTCTTTGACTCCTGGATGGGAGGAGTCTGGATATAGCAGAAACCTCACCACTTGTCCCCATGCTGATCTGGAGTGAATGCAGCTTTCTAGAGAACTTTGTCTTAGCCCAGTAAGGACTAGGTGGCCTTGTAATGGGGTCACCAAAGGGACAGCCCACAGTCCTATTAAGATAACCCTTGGGACAGGAAGGAACATGTCGAGACCTGAGAATTCTATGAGCACGGGATCACTGGAAGGTATCTTTGGCTGTGAGGTGAGTGTTTTGGTCAGAGGCAATGCCGTGTGGATTACTGTGCTGGTGGGCAGGGCACTCTCCAAGCAGGAGCATCAACCATACAGAGAAGGTAAAGGAAATCCGGTGTTTATTCCAGTAAGAGTCAAACCTGTCCCTTCCGTGATGGAAGATGGCTCTGTAGCATTGTTTAGCGTTTAGCACTCAACAGTAGCTGTAGCTACAGCAGCACTGGGGAGTAAAAGGCTGCCTCTGAGCTGATTTACAAACTCCATTCCCACCACTGAATGCTTTGTTCAGGGCAGAGGGATACCACCGTGGGTGGGGAGGCCATGGGCTTGGGGAAGCCACCCCTCTCTAGCTTAGGTAACATTCTCACATCCCGTGTCCTCCAAGCAAGCTCCTTACATTGGTAACAGACATCCAGCTTGGCTGCAAGTCAATCACGGGACGAGGCTCTGCGTCTGACGTCCAGCCAGTGGCTCTGCCGCTGTGGGATACACAGCTCCTGCCAGCCCAAACCTAAGAGCTCTGGGTCCGTGTGGCAGCTGAACCAGGTCCCTGGATCCCAGAACACAGCTTCTCTCATCATTTTGTCTCTTAAGACGAACATCGCTCTACTTGTTGGCTTGTGGCGATGCACTATCCACTATCACGATATTCCCGTGGGGGTCAGTCGCCCACAGCTGTTTCGAAGCACTTCCCTGAGGTCCAGTGCTGAGACTGCACACATTCCTAGTCACGCTTCAAGCCTCCGTCAGTGTTCATTGCTACTGGCATGGTGGCCGAGTCACTGGGATCTTTAGCCCTCGCCCCACTGGATAGCCCACTCCAGAAACTTCCTCCCATAGAGCCTTCTCAGGGGTTATCTTGGAGGAGGACTTGGGGGTGGGTGTTTAAATCTCTAGTCACCTTCTCCTAGAGCTGTAATGTTCATCTGGTAGCTGACTGGATTTATTGATTTATTTATTTGGTATTCGGTTCAGAGATTTGAAGGGGATAGTAGCTACAGGAGTTTGGGCGCAGGGACTCACATGTTTAGCGTTCAGGATCAGGATAGAGGAGACCCGAGCATAGTCTGAGCACCCCTCTGAGCACCAGGTTTGACGCCCAGAAGGAAGAGGTCAGGGATCAAAGCTTGCCTGCCCTGTTGGTGACCCCAGGTGGGATGCAAATGCCACCAACATGAGATGACAGTCACACCCTCCTTTCCCGGAGCACATGGAGCCACAGAAAGGAAGAGCAAGGTACAGCCTTTCAACACTCCCAAGGCACAGCTAGTTCTCCGCACGCAGAGACCCACCCAGCCTTCCTCCGCGATGCCCGCCCCCTGGGATCTGTGGGCTCCCTTGAACTGCCTTTCCCTGAGCCATGTTCTCAGGTACTACTGCTCTAGCCATCTGTTCACTGGACAGCTTTTGCCTCCTGTGCCACGGAGTCCAAGTCCTACTGAGGCTCATTTCTGAGCTTAGAAATTCTGCAAAACCTCCTGCTTTACTCTCTAAAGTGACCGGGTTGCCTAAAGGTATGAAGAGTTACCACTGTAAGCTTCTTGAATGTTTGCCAGGTAACTGGTGTTGGGTAGGGAGGCCACTCGGTTCTGATGGCAGCAATGGGGGCTGGGAGGAAGGGCTCCCTCAGGGCAGGTGCCATCAAGTCTGGCTCGCCAAGCTGGACCTGAGCCACTGAGCCACAAGTAGCCCAGGCTGTGGGCATAGGCTGGACTTCTGACCTAAGGATGAAGGTGGGAACGATGGCTTCATTGACTGCACCGTGTTCACTAAGAGCGGCCTTTACACATGGTGGTGTGTGCATGTAATCCCCATGCTAAGGCATGTGGTTGGTGAGTTCAAAGTCAGCCTGAGCTTAAAAAGCGTGCTGGGCATGGTTGTGCAGGCCTTTAATCCCTGCACTTGGGGAAGACAACTCTGAGCTTGAAGCCAGTCTGGTCTCCACAGCAAGTTCCAGGTTAGTCAGGGCAAAGCTAAAAGGAGGGAGCAAAGGAGTCACACTGAATAACAGGAGCCAACAGCTTGTGAAACAGACATATAAAATTCAATACCTTTCTCTGAAAACACATGTTTGGTGGTAAAATTAAAACAAGTAAAATTGATTTCATAAAACAAAATATAAAATATTGTTATACGACCCGTATCCCGTATCTTAGAAAACCAGCTATTTTGTTCACATACTTCATTAGACTATTTTTACCTAAGTACACCGCTAACAGTCCTGCTCATACAAGTGATCTATTCTAGCTCCCTGAACCTAAAGAGACCCGCAATTGTATTTGTTACAGGCTTCATTATAAAATTACATTGTAGAGTTTTGGTTTTTTTTTTTTTTTTTTTTAAATATTTAAGTGTGTACAAAACATTCCCCTGCCACAGTAATGTAAATCCACAAAGGCTTTCTAGTTAAAACACACAGTCGCTGACACTTGGAGGCTCCGAGACAACGGGACTCAAAACACGGAACATGGCGCAGCTGGCCTGCTCCTGGGGAGCTGTGACTCTGTGTGGACACAGCTGGCTGACACCTTGCACAGGAGCTGCAGGCCAGTCTTCCGTTAGCTCCACCGGTGGTGCGGGCACCACACGGTGACTGCGTTCTCGGGAGTGGATGGCTCCGCCACATGCGATGGCTTTTTGCTATGCTAGGAAACGCTTGTGTTGGGGAAAGCAACATTCTACCTGCTCGGCCCACATTATCAAAAATAACTTAACCTCTTCTCCAGGGAGGGGTTTCAAGGTAGATCTTCCTGGCCGCCTTCTCTCTGTACACAGATACCATATTTATATATTATGTATTTCTATCAGACATATATGTACACATTTACAGGCAGACCTTCAAAGAGATATTGCACTTATATACAACGGAGCTTTCACTGAACTAACTTCACACTGTCCCCACTTAAGTTCTTCATAAGAAAGGCAGTCCATACGTCCAAGGAAGTCGCAAGGGAAGGTTCCAGTAATGCACCCTGTTTAGTAAACATTGGAGGAGGAGAGCTGGAGGGAGAGGGCTCAGCCCTTTATTGCTCAGGGCTGGGCCCACTCCCCAAGGCAGTTGGCTTAGACTGAGGTCCGGCAAGAACACAAAATTCTCAAAGACAAGCTACTGCCTTCCCATCTCTCTCCAGCCAGCAGCCTGCCGCCATCACGGACACAGGCAGATTTTGAGAAGTAATACAGCAGAGAACCCAAAGGTTCCACGGTCTGTTACGTCCGGTACAAAGTCCTCACGCCTCGCTTTCTAAGCACATCAGATATTCAAACAACGACAACATATGGATTGCTATCACACGGAAAACACCAACCCAGCCCGTTACAGGCGGCATCTTCTCCTTCCCTGATATTTAAGGTGTCTGCAGGGTGGGTGCCCGGGCTCCTCAGCGGGCCAAACTCTAAGACCTACGGGGCACTGTCACTGAACTCCCACGCCTGGGGGCTGAGCGGCCCCCACCCTAGATCTCTGTCAGGGTGAGCTTGTATGACCCGCCGGCGTCTTCGATCTGCAGCTGGAAGGTGTCTTCGTTGGAGTAGTGCTTCACAATGTTGTCGTCCATGTTCACCAGGATCCTGGACAAAGACAGGTCACGGGTCGCCGCCGTCCTACAGGGATGGCTGTGGAGCTAGGCTTGGTCTGCTTGGGCGCTGACTGGCTGTGACTTGTGGGGACACCTTTCACACCCTCCCATGCTGCATGTCCCAGGGTGCCTCTGGCAAGACTAGTGAGGACTGGGTAGGGGGAACCGAGTAAAGGAAGCAGGTGGCAGACAGGAAACGCTGCCTGTTTTATCACTTCCGGCCTAGAATGTTCACTGAATGGTACCCAGTGTATGTATGTATGTACCCATAGCTTATCTGTTATTCTACCTTAGACAGAATCAGAAGAACCCATCTCCATGGAGTCACAGCCACCTAACCATTACCTTTCCTGGTAAGCTACCCTCAAAGTTTAAATGAAGTAGCTAAGCTTAACCCTTCCCTTTAGAGTCATCTAGAAAATTTCAACTAGTGTTTGGTGTAGAAATAAGACAAAAAGTCTCATACTATGGACTGTTTATCCAAACACTTCAACTAAAACAGAACTAAAAATAGTAATTTCTAGGGCCCAAAATATGGCTCAGTAGGTAAAGGTGCTTGCGGCCAAGCATGGTGACCGTGTCCCATCCTTGGTACCCACGTGGTAGGAGAGAACTGACTCTTGAAAGTCGTCCTTTGACCTCTACAAGTGCACTATGGCATTGGTACACAACGATACACATAGACACAAGTAAATAAACATAAGACACTAAAAATTAATTTCTAGTCAACAAGCAATTTTCTAGAGCTTGAAAATACAGCCCAGGGGAGGGTGCTCAAGAAGAAAGGGAAAAGGCTCTGGGGTCAGTCAAAACTGGTTTGAGTCACAGCTCCACACCACCAAAACCATGTGATCACAGATGAGGCCCTTCCTTCCTCAAGCCTCAGACGCCTCACTTAAAAACACTACACCCATCTCACAGATGTGAAGAAAAAGGCCTGAGACGTGTAGCCTGGCTGGTGATGGGCCGGGAGGGTCCTGACATCCTCGGCCAGGTCCCTCACACTCCCGGGAGAGGGGGGCCACCTCGGCTGTCAGGAAGATCAAGTTTAAGTAAATAATTTCCTAAGGGAAAGAAAATGAGGCACGGTGCTTCACACTTACACTCCCTGCCCTGGGGAGGCTGAGGCAGGGGCACTGCCGTGAGTTCAGAGTTAGCCTGGGCCACAGAGGGTGACCCTGACTCACTCTTCCACTTTCTTCCACACAATAAATGAAAGCAGGACCCCAGCTCTAACACTCGAGTTTTCATGGCTGCTTCTGGCGTGCTGCCAGTGCTATGAGCGGCAAAGCACGCTACACCAGTGCTACAAGTAGCAGCCTTCAGGGGTACACAGATCACCTGTCACTACTCACCCTTTTTTGCACTTCTTAAATATTTTCCCAATCTTGTCATGGGGGACATCATACTTGTCTGAGATCTAAAAGAAGAGAGAATAAAACAAACATGATTATATTCATCTTTTCACTTTACCTTGTTTTGAAAAGAAGATTATTTTTATTTATGTGTATACCTGCACGTATGTGTTTATTAATTTTAAATTTATGAGCGTTTTCTCTGCATACTTGCGTACATGGTACATACTTGTGGAAGTCAGAAGAGGGCACTGGCTCCCTGGGAGTGGAATTACAGACAGCTGTGTGCCATCATGTGGGTGCTATGAACTAAAGCCAGGTCCTCCTCAAGAGCAGCCAGTGGGGTTTGTGTGTGTGTGTGTGTGTGTGTGTGTGTGTGTGTGTGTGTGTGTGTATGTGTGGGTGTGTGTGTGTGTATGTGTGGGTGTGTGTGTGGGTGTGTGTGTGGGTGTGTGTGGGTGTGTATTTTGGATTTTTGGTCTTGGTTCTTTGATGGAGGGTTTCTCTGTGTAACAGCCCTGGCTCTCCTGGAACTCACAGCCCTGACTGGCCTGGAACTCACAAGGTCTTACAAAAGCACAGACTGGCCTCAAACTTGAAGTTTCTCCTGTCTCAGTCTCCCCCTCTTCCTTCTATGTAACAGTCCTGGCTAGCCTAGAACTCACTCTGTAGAGCAGGCTGGCCTCAAATTTACAGAGATCTGCCCGCCTCTGCCTCCCTGAGTCCCGGGAGTAAAGGTGTGTGCCGCCACACCTTTCAGGCTCCTGTTTTTAACAAGACACTTACACAAAGAGAATGTCAAGACCCAAACTATGTCCTGGGATTGGGAGCTGGGATTCCCCTAATTAATTCAGATGTCAACAAACCATCTGACTGAAGGAAACATCCGTAGCTAGGGCGATCGAGAGGCCTGTGTTCAGGGTGGCTCTAGTTCCCCAGGATGACTCCTTCATTTGCTCTCCCCATCCGCTCCACCCAGGGGGCCAGCCCTGCTCCAGCCTTGCCCACTTGGGCCTCAGTGCCCACCAGGCCTACTCTGCATAGTTCATGGCACTGTTCTGAGAATCTGCATGCATTCATCCTTGAGAGGTACAGGCGTGTCACACAGGCACAAACTGAAAGTCTGTGTTGTCTTTTAGGAACGCAGACGCCAAAATGCTGGGCACGCCTGTAAGCCCAGCACACAGGACGCTAATGCTGGAACAGCACTGAGCTGAGGCCGATCTAAGCAGGAAGGGAGGCCCGGAGGGACTGGCACCCATTACCTCATTTGATTTATGCTCCTTCATCGCACTTTCTGCATCTGAAGATTTCCTGTGAGTTTCCTGCTTGTTTTATTTCCTCCTGTCTTCCTGCCTGGGCAATCCACTCCATTTGCATTGGACCATTATTCCGGTGCCTACAATGGCCCCTGGACAGCGCTGAGTGTGGTAGTGTGAACTCCCAGCACTGGGGAGCCTGAGGCCAGACTGGCTATCTGATGAGTTCTAGACTAGCCTGGACTACACAGTGAGAACCTGGTTTTTCTTGGCGTTTAAAAGAATCGTCAAGTGGGTTTTTACCACACCACAGTTGTCAAAGGGAACTGGGGGACATTTCTAGTCCAATTTCAATTATGTGTCACTTTGAGATTAAAACATCCATCGTTTTTAGGGCCTATAGTTGGAAAATGTCCCGGATGCTAGAATTCTAGCTGAGACAAATCAGAGAGGGGGTCTGCATGCACCCTTCCTCCCATGCTTCTCCTACTGACATGCCAAGGGGACACGAGCTGGGCTGAGCGCAGCCCTCTAGCGGCTCCTGGGATTGGTGGTCGCCACAGGTCACACCTCTCAGATGTGCTCTGGGTAAGGTCTGGCATGGTTGGCAGTGACAAGCAGGGCGCAGAGGCAGCCTGGGAGCTGGAAGTTTCGTTCTGAGGCAGGCTTGTCTCAAGCTTTCAGTTTCTGCCCTAGCTCCCAGCACTTTGGAGATTACACATGTTGCTACCAAGTCCAACTGAGCCATTATTTTACGGGCTACATTTTTAAAGCTTTACTGTTGTTGGCTTGTAAGTGGTTTGCTACAAGAATTTTCTTTTTTAATCAAGAATATAAAAGTTAAACTCTCCCCTAGGCCATCACAAATTCACTGCATACTGCTGAATAGATATGACAGAGCCATCCACCTACCAACTCCAGGCCGGTCACAAGGGACAAGGCAGACCCTCAGTCAAGAGAGGATAGCCAAGGCAGGTCAAATGCAGGCAGTGCTACGAGCATGCACAAACATGGCTGGGAAGAGAGGTCAAGGTTCTGGTGTGACAGAGGAATCGGGTGTCTAGTAAGATGCTTCAGGGGGATGCTGTGAGGCTCCCTTCATTTTTACAGAGACTGGGGTGTGTGTGGGGGGGGTCCTACTTACTGCTTCCATCAAGCCCTTCAAGGATGGGGTCTTGAGCATCAGGGCATCGAAGACTTCCTCTGACTCCTTTCGGACATAGAGCAGCACTGTGGGTGGATTGCAGGGAGAGAAGAAGTTAATCCACATGAGCGAAACATGAAAACAGATTGCAGGTAAGCCGGCCACACACAGTCCCACGAGGCACAGCAAGACACACCACCACAGAGAGAGCCCCAGGACCTAGGGGCAGCTTCCCCTGAATGCCGCCTCCCCCCATACTCAGGGACGTGGTGGCCTGAAGGGTGACCATACAGGGGTGAAGCCAGATAAGCCATGTTCATGAGCTCACTGCTGCCTTAGAATTCTCATTCATCACCGGGAGCCAACACACCTCTCTTGGGCTCCTCAGTCCGAGCCAGCTTAGCAGGTGGAGGAACTACGAAGTCATCGTCGGCGCCGAATGGCCCCCTTTTCAAGACAGACCTGTGAGGGGGCCGAAGCACAGTCAAGTCAGCCGCTTTGACTCGATGAACTGCATCAGCAGAAGGAGTGTTTTTAGAGCAGTTGCTGCACTTCAGACTCAGATCCCTTTCCTTCTCTGTGTAGTCCAAGTCAGATGAGGACCAGGGCAGGGCTCATTAATGGGAGGCCCCGGGCCACCCACATGGCATGTTGGACGGCCTCCATTGCCCAACATCTTTCCACTAACACAAAGCCTGCGACAGAAGACATGCCTAGGCAGGGAGGCTGCCTCCTTCCTCCGTTCGGCTTTAAGGAATCGTGGGTTTTATGTCACAGGCCAGAGGGAATCTCTGCAAGCTTTGTCAGGTGGACAGCTATGGCCAACACACATGGTCTATGCTGCCGGGAATTCCAGGTCCACAGGTAGGACGGCCCGTTAGAGGGGTTGAGTGACAGCCACTGTGTAACTTCTAAAGGCTTAACATACTGTGGTGTCCACGGAAATAGCAGGGGAGAGTGGCCAAGGAGCATGACAGGGAAGTGCACGGGTCTGAGCCACTGCTGGCAAAGCATGCATTCTGGGGAGGGTCTGTGAGGCGAGAGCGGAGGGACAGATGAGCAGAAGGGAGGACAGCAAGCACTTTTCAGAACAAGCTCGAAAGCACCATTGCGTCTTAGCTCCTCACTCTCAACAGGCACTTGGTGAAGGTGTCTGCAGAAGCCCTGTCTGAAACACCAAAAAAGGAACCAGTGGCTCAGGTCCAGTTGTCGACAAGGTACAGCTGGCAACAAATGCATGCTGGGAGTGGGTCAGAGAGGAGGCGAAGCAAAAACAGTACCAAGAAGGCCAGGCATGCGGCCTGTGCCTGCAGTCCCAGTACTCAGAAGCCCAAGGCAGGAAGAGCTCATGAACCAGAGTCCAGGCTCAGCTAACAGCGAGTCCTAGGCTAGCCTGGGCCAGAGTCCAGGCCTGTCGTGAAAGCCAAAACCAAAAGTGAGATGAAGGAAGAGAGGGCTAAGGGTGGTGCTGACAGCTGGGCGCTCCACCTCATACACTTGTGTGTGAGGAGAAAACGTAGTTACCAAGGCAGGCTCCACGTTCAGCCCCAAAGCCACCATGAAGGACAAGCCAGGCTGGGTCTGCTGTGGATATCCTAACAGCTGGGGACTGCTGGCCACACAGCCCGAGGGGTAGGCAGCCGATTTACAGAGAGGAGTGCTAATATCCGAGGGATAGCTAAGGTCCCCAACCCAGATTCTACACACTGCCTCCCCTACGGGGAACCAGCATTTTTTGGTGACTGCACAGGCAGCAAGTCAGAGCGCTCCTCCCTTCCACACTGTGGGGTACTGTCTCCTCGTTTATTGGAGACAGGCACCTGGTATTTCAGCAGTGGTGGGCTCTGGGTCGGCTCTTTATTCGTTTATTGGAAACAGGGGTCTTGCCATGACGCTGTGGCTAAGAAGTCACTGTGTTTAGCCCAGGATGGCCTCAAATTCACATCCTCCTGCCTCAGTTTCGGAAGTGCTAGATGGCAGGTGCCCCCACACCTGGTATGCTCAAACAGCTCGGAGGTAAACAAGTTCTTTGTACTGTATCTCTACGTTTTTGGTAAGTCTGAGATGATTTCAAAATGAAATGAGTTTATTACAGTAAAAACAAGACGGGACCCTTACCCTTCACCTTCCAGTTCTTCAGAGGGGAGGGAAAGCACCTGAGAACAAACACACAAAACGCACATTCAGATTCCTTTCCAAACATGTTCAAATATCTCAGACGATAAGCAAATCAGTCCTAAAATGGAGACAATCTTGAATCTGACCCTTCTTCTGAGAGATATAAGCCTGAATCCACAGCTTCTGATGCCTAGATTTTTATAGCTTTCTTTGGCTTTACTGACTCAGAGCCCAAACCTGTGGGAGGTTGGCTGATACAAGCATTTAGTGAAATGGTGCCCCACTCATTCCCCCGCTCTGTGTGGCTACTTCTGCAACAGAACAGCAAAGCGAAAGAGCCCACGGGAGATGACACAGACGGACAAGTCTGAAATAGTCACTGGTACTCGCCCCTCCACAGAAAAAGCTTGCTGACTCCAGCACCCCCTGAGGCTGCTCACTAGAATCAGAGTGCTGGCAACGCCTCTGAAAATGCACTAGTCCTCACAAGTCTGTCCCGTGAGTGCATGGCTGGGTTTCTTTTGTGATATTTACCTGACCTCAGTATAAAAAGAAAAGCCACATTCTCTTTAAACTCCTGTAGCACAAAGCAAGCAGCGCTAGTTTTCAAATTTAGCATGAGTTAGCCGGGAGGTGGTGCTAGAGCACGCCTTTAATCCCGGCACCCAGAAGGCAGACCGGCAGACACGGGCAGATCTCTGAGTTCGAGGCCAGCCTGGTCTACACAGTAAGTTCCAAGCCAGCCAGGTCTACACAGAGAAACCCTGTCTTGAAAAAACACACAAATAAATAAATAGATAATAAAAAATATGTAGCTCGAATTGCTAAGACATGGCTGTAGGGCACATGTTGATGACATCCAGCAATGGGAACTACAAGGGAGCCTTTGGACACAGATGGTACCCACACTGAATTTACAAGACAACAGACTCGGACTCCAAGTGTGGTGCTATTCTCAATACCTTTAAATGAGCTACAACAGGAAAGAATATAAGTGGAACTGAGGTGACAAGGTTCTGCATTGTGTCTTTGGAATGGGTATCACATCACCATGACTGAACCTTCCGGAGAGCTTACTAATTGGTCAAGGGCCACTACAGTGTGACTCTCTGAAAATGCCAAGTTCCCCCCTCCCCCAGGCCTTGCAGCTTCCCCCACAGGCTGGTTACCTACATGGCTACCCCGCTGCAAGTTGGTAAAATGCACGTCAGGAATGAAGAGGACAGGCTGAGTGTCAAGATCCAGGAAGGGCTTGAACACTGTGATGTCCGTCCGTTTGTGTGAGGGCAGCAGCTGCACTTTAACATCAGAAACTGGGGAGAAAAAAAAAAAACAGAAGCCACCAAGAGATTATAGCTATGGGCTGGTCAGACGTGGTGATGCACATCTTTAATCCCAGCACTTGGGAGGCAGAGGCTGGCGAGCTCTATGACTTGGAGGCCAGCCTGGTCTACACAGTGAGCTAGAACCAGCATCCAAATCAGCCTGAGCAGGGACTAGCCCATGACACTGGCCGGCAGCTCTGCGAGCAGGCCTCTGCCCTCACCCGCAGGTGAAGGCCTCGGCGCTGGCCCTGTCCAGCCGCAGAGCCACAAGGCACTTGCCATGTCAGTCTCGCCCTGTCCAGCCTGTATTCTGCAGGGTCCAGGCTGCGGCGGGCAGGACACGGCCACCACCAGGCATTCCCCGGGAACTGTGGTCAGTGCACTTGCCTTTTCTCTTGCTTTGCTTTCGTTCTTCGTCCCTGATTTTCCGTTCAGCTCCCTGAAGGCAAAGCAGACAAGACTCTGTGGATCAGATCCGCCGGGAATTACTCAGCTCTCTCCTCTCTGAAGTGAGCACCAGCAACTGGCTTGCCACATCGGTTTCCTCTTAGAAGCCCCCTCCCCTCACCCAGGTACATCGTAAGCATGTTTGGAAATGACACGGAAACCCCCTTCTACCATTAACAGATCTAACAGCATCCCAACTACAGGAAGTCAAGCACTGGCAACATTTATTTTAAGCACAAATAAAGTGAAACCATCTCTTCCTAACAGATGTGGCCAGGTTAAAGGTGAAGCTGAGGGCACCTGCTAGCGCACCACACTGCCCGCCAAGCTGTGGGTGCCTTCCCCCTATTTCATCGGGAAGGACCATGAAAGAAAAGATAAAATCTGGCCCTATGGCTCTTCCCTGTATGGTCAATGTTATCACACAGAGGAGTGGATCTGTCCAAAGCCACAGTGCCCATAGGTGACAGACACAATCAGATGTCACTCACAAAAACAAGGATGTCACGAGAGCTCTTTGTGCTCTGTATCCTGTAAAAGGACTTATTTGTGCCATGTGTATCAAGTGCAGGGCGGCAATGTCATGCAACTGAACCCACAAAAGTATTCACAAAAACTTTACTCAGAAAACCATGACCTGAAATGAGATAGCCTCCAACACACTAGAATGTAATACTGAATCATTTTGCTTCGTGTAGTGATAATGTCTCTGGGGGTGTGGATGACGTTACGGCTGCCCAGCGAGGCAGGAACTGCTGGCTTACGTTTCTGTTAACTATACTCCCGTCAGGAGGGAGGAAGTGGCAGGCTCTCCCTGACCTTTGGCATCCTTACACGATAAGGGTTTGAAAAGAGAACGCACACCCTCCTGCCTACGCTAGAAGGCGCTAACACACTGCACTGTAGATGGGCAGCCTGCTTATAATCGCCACGTACGGGCTGGAGAGATGGCTTGGAAGATCAAGTGCTTGCAGCCCAAGGGTAGGACTAGAGTTCAGGTCCCCAACACCCATGTCAGCTCTGGGTGGGCACTGCCGCCCTGCCTATGACCCCGGAGAGCAGAAGACAGGGACAGTGCATCCTGGAGAAAGTTGGCTAGCTGGAGCTGCCAAATTGGCGATCTGAGTTCAAAGGAGACCCTGCCTCGAAATATACGGGGGAAGGTGAGTAAAGGGAGGTCTCCAACATCAAAGCCTGGCCTCCCCACACATCCCCCCCCAATCCAAAACAGCTGTGCTCCCATGCCTTCCAACAACCTAACCTCACCTCTGCCCCAAAAGCAGCTTCACCAAACGGTATTATCAGCCATATCCAGAAAGAAAAACAAGGAACTCCGGCTCCTGCCAAGATAAAGGCTTATGCTCTACCCAGAAATGATAGACCCTTGCTAATCTCAGGAAGCAAGGATTCTGAGGGCCCTGCAGAACAGGAGAGGGCAGGCAGGCCCTTAGCTGCAGGCCCGGTGCCTCCAGGATCCCAGCTGAAGGACGACAACAAAGCACCAAGCCAACACTCAACCTAGGAGCTCGGCAGCTTTCAGGTACGCAGGCGCATAGAGGTTATTCCAAACCAGGGAGAACACAGCCCTGACAGAGAAACACCCCCAAATGCAACCAGGGTAAACATACTGTCTGTTCCCACCAACTGAACTGGAAAAACTTTCCTCTCATGGGGCACTGGGCTGACACCCAGGAAACTCCTGCTCAGTGGTGCAGAGTAATTAGTCTGACAGAGCGTGGCTTGACTGTCACCTATCAAATCCTTAGCTGACATCTGAACGAAGCAAACTGTTTCCAAGAAACTTAATGAAGTCTCAGGACAAATAAGAAGAAGAGTCCCAAATAAAAAATTGCCTAGTCCCCAGCAAGGCAAAATACCCAAGGTCCCGTTCCCAGCAAGGTAGCCAGACAGTCCCCAAACAGGAAGGAAATCAAACCACTGAGGGAAACCCGGACACAGTAACTTTATACCATATGCCAAAGACCGTGGAAAAACTACACCTGGCTGGGCTTGGAGTGTGGCTCAGAGGGACACAATGGCCTAATAGGAACGAGACCCCATGTTTGGGCCCAGGACCACAAGAGGAAGCACCCAAACCAACCAACAACAGCACCACCACCAGCAGCAAATCCATCGCTTGCTAGGTAGAGGCACGGAAGGCGTAAAAGGGGTCCAGCCTTGACTTTCAGGCATGGAAACTGCCATGTCTGAGCTGAAAACGCCAATGGATGGAGTTCAGATCAGCGGATCAGACCTGACCATGGATCAGTGGACCTAGGGTGATGGAAACTATCTGAAATGAAGTAAGAAAAAAAATCAAACAATGGTAACCACAGACAATTGGCGAAACTTAAAGCACCTCACAGGTGCAACTGGAGAACCTGAGGGGAAGAAGCAGGCATGTCCGAAGAAACAACAGCCAGACGTGTTCCAAACCCAGTGAAAGCCACAGCACACAGACGCTCAGCGAACTCAAGAACATGGAGCCTCGTCAGACTTAACTGCTCCCACCTCTTGGTAAAAGACAGAGACAGGGAGCTCTCAAGCTCGGGACACACGGGGGTGGTTGCAGTCTTGTCCACAGTGCCAGCACGGACGTGCAGCAGCTGTGGGCTGGCAGCGGGATCTTGCACCAGCACGAGAGCTGAAGGTGCAATGCGCTCTTCTCGTGCTGAACAGCTGAGGGACTCACCCCCAGTTCACACACACCACAGATGTTAAAGGAAGTCCTGGGACGGTGTGGGGGCTTCTGGCTATAAGCTCTCCGGATTCTCTCTCATTATCACTTGCTGAGAATGTGCTTGGGCACACCAAGGCTTGTCCCAAAACATTATCCTGAAGAACCTGCTGCCTGTTGTGGCTAGGATGACTACGATCTGATGAAGAGACTGACTTCTGTGGGAGTGTCAATGGAGTGTCACAGAGACCTCGGAGAAACAGACAGGAGGATCAGGAGTTCAAGGTCATTCTCATCTCTCTAATGGGTACAAACTGCCTATGACAGTGTCTCAGAGACTGAAAGGATGAGCCAGGGAGCTTATAAAAAAAAGCAGCCACCCAAGTTCCATGGGTTAGAAATCCAAACTTTGCTGCATTTTCTCTAAAAGTGTGCTCAGTGGTTACTGCTCCAGAAGGCCAAAGAAACTATCATTTGTCAGACGACGTTATGAGCTAAGCAGCTCCTAACAAAGAGACAACAAAGCCCAACCTCCTTAGGAAAGAAACACGCTGTCGATGGGGCGAAGGGCACTCTGAAGTGTCTCACTTCTAGTTTCTGACCCCAAGTGGAGACCAGGCTCATAAAGTGAGAGTTCTGAGAGCCAGGAGAAGGCAAGCGAAATGCACCAAATAACGAGTGTGTCAGCCTCAAAGAGCACAGAGACAGGGTGCCGGTGGGCGGCAAAGAGCTGAGGCAGCTCCAGCTTGCAGAGGCCTTGTGAAAAATAAGCCTGTGTTGTGTGGCACTCAGACAACGAACGCATACACTCTTGAGAGTGCCCAGGGAAATTATTAGCCAGGAAGGATTTAACAGAAACATCAGGTGTGGGGAAAAAAGGTTTGAAAAAAACTGTGATTTTGCTAGTCTTATTAAAAGAACACAAACATGCTGGTAGCTCCTCCTAGGGCTTTTTTTTTTTTTTTTTTTTGCTTTGTCCTTGTTTGAGATGTGTGTGAGCGCGTGCAAGCACTCCCGATCTCTTGGCCTCTCAGGTGCTGGAGCCACACACCTGGATCATCAGGGTTTGTCCCGGCTACAGAGGAATGAGGGAAGCCTGGCATAGGTCAGAGGAACTGGTGCCCAGCAGCTGTGACTCACTGTTTCCAAGCACAGCCCACGGGAAGCACCTGTGTACCCGTAAGCTCCGCACCTGACCCTGGGGCCCGGGAGGGAGCGGGTTACACGGAAAGGGGAGGGAAGGCTGCTAACTGACTGGCTGGAAGCTGGGGAAATGATCCTGGGTCAGCTGTGGAAGCCGGAGGTGGTCATCACGAGGGAGCAGGAGGCAGGAGAACCGGAGGCCTTCTAAAGATGCAGAGGAGGCAGTCTAGAGAGGAACGCAGACCTGCTCACACTTTCAGCGTCAGCTCGGGAAGACTGAGCTACCGGCAGATAGTAAAAGGCTGGTGCGTTCAACCACCGGGTTTGAGATCATTTGTTACAGGTGGCCACCCTGGCCTACAGATGCGCCCAGGCTGGCTGCTGAGAAAGCTCTCTGAACTGGAAGGTCCCAGGCGCCCTCCAGTGGTCCAACAGCCCTACCAGAGCCTGTGACTTGACAGAGAAGGCTTGGCGCTGCACCTGGCCAAAGTGGCCATGTTTCCCAGGAGGAAGCAGCTGCTGCAGAGAAACTGGTGAAATGTTGGGGCTGGCCTGCTGAAGGGAGGTGAGTCAGGTGGAGGGTGGTCAGTGCAGCAGTTACTGATCTGAGCCCAGGACCTGGTCCCCATCCTGAACCACACACAACCAACAAAACTCGGTGCCAGATCTTCTCATCTTTTTAGTTCTACTATTTTCCGTTCCTTCTATGATGCTTCTTTTCAAGCAAGCGTAAAATTTTAAGTGCCCATTAGAGGCCAGCATCCCTGTGTGTCAGGAAGCCTGGGCGTTCTTCTGGAAGGACAGCCCACCTCAGGTGTTCTGCCCTAAGCCCACTGCTCTTACCTTGTCGCAGAAGACCTTGATCTGGCAGTAGGCCCGGTGCACTGGCTTGTTGCTGCGGTTGTTGTAGCTGTAGGTGTCGATCTGAATGTTGAGCGGCAAGCCCTTCACACCCTTCTGAGAGGAGAAATCTGTGCTCAAGCAGTTCACGGAGATGAAGACCTGTGAAGGAAGAGAAGGACCTATGAGCGCCAACTCCAGCAGCCAGCCCAGCCCAGCCTTTGCAAATGCTGACATGTGGACACCGGAGACTCTCATGAAAGAAGCCATTTAGAGGTAGCAGAGGACTCATCTAGAGAGCAGTTCTGCACATAGGTGTGGACAGGAAGAGGGAGCTCACAGAAGCTCTGTTTATTCCCTGGGTTGCTCTGGGCTATCGGCTAGGACAAGTGGGCAGTGTGGTCGTCATGGCTGATGTCATCTGCCAGGGACAGCATAACATGTCTCTTGGCTGCTGGGACAGCTCTGCACACTATCTAGAACCACCTGTACCTTTGCTGTCACCTTTTAGGATCGTCTGTAGTAGTCTGGGTCCCTTTAAACAAAAGCTGAGTTCTTCTAAAGTTTGGCTATAAAATGTCATCAGAGTTTTCTTGCAATCCAGCCCCCTCATATGAAAACACCTTCCTTTCCATTTCCTGTGGGTGTCTGGACACAGAATCACATTGGGCCAAGTCCTCGGGGAATAATTTAAAATTCCAGGGATGTCCAAGACTCTCTGGGTGGCCTTTCATACTTCAAATATAATTTGGATTTAGCACATGCTTTGGTAGCCACTGTACTTGGTGAAGTTTTCCACAGGCTTTAATTATTATGCTGGCCTACCGAACAGTCACAAAACACTGCCACATTCCTCACTGAAGGAGGCTCCACAGAGATGTAGCTGAACCATACCTGAAGTCATGAAGACATTTTGCTGGGTTGGGGGAGCCTTCGTACAAGGGAGGAAAGAGCAACTGAGTAGGCCTCAGTGGACATGCATTCTCCAGACAGTCACAGAACACTCCAGAGAGCAGGGACAGGCACTGAGGTCACACCTGCCGCCAGCATCTGAAGTGCCAGTGTCCCACATGGACATTTTTATGTCACTAGGTCCAACAGGGTCGGTACCACAGAACAGCTGGCATGTCAACTGGCAGAGAAGCCCAGATTCTCCCTTTCAAAGAGGAAGTCAGAGGCTTTATCTTCTAGCAAGTTTTCTCAAAAGCTTAAGCAATTGGAAACACACAATCATTGTGGTGCAAGAAACTTACTGAGCGAAGCTGGTAGGGTTCTGTGCAGTTCGTGAGCATGCTTTACCCCCTGCTTTTATGGTTCTGGACTTTTAATCTGTCTAACATGGTCAGGTGCTTTTGATTTCCCAGGCTGCTGGCTTTGGAATTTATTTTATGGGTGCCACACGGTGGATGGTATTAGAATCAGTTTTTCTAAAATGGGCAATTTCAGAGATGCAAGATGCTAACGCTGGACAACTGGGATTCCCTCCAGTGCCCAAGAGTCAAGAGCAGGTTCCCCGAGGAGCACTGCTGGGCTGAACTAAGACACAGGCAGGCTCGGTGTTGGGCTGTAAATGGGTATGGGATAGGGAGTGTGCGCTACAAGGGCACTGAATGGAAGAGAAGAGGACAAGAAAGAAAAGCCAGAGAATTACAACCACAGGAACCAAGAGCAAGTTCTAGGCTAGAGAGTTACCCACTTTGTCTAAGGGGGGAAAGACCGGACATCCAGGAAAGACTGGGACATGCCCAACATTTGAAGATCACCCCGTGTCTTGTTCCATCACCAGCCTTCCCCAGATCTTTCTCGCTGTCCCTGGACACTGTCAGTCCCACCTCACTGCTGACCCTGGCAGCTTCCACACTGATCTGGTCAGGTCCTCCCCACAGCTCTCCTCTGCCTGTCCAGGTCTGCAAGGGTCCTCTGGGATCCTGTCCTCCACAAAACACAAACAAAAAACAAAGAAACAAACCTGTCTCTTCACACAGGCTTGGGCAGCCCTGTTCTGTGCTTGGGACCACACTGGGCTCTTTAGACTCTATATCCCTATCCCTGTGCCCAGAAGAGGGCACTGTCCCTCCACATTCAAAGCTCCGTGCACTGGAGGGCTGTCCCAGCTGGGAAGTGAAGGCGCCCATTTCAGTGCTTTCCAACCTTGGTGACGCTTACTTCCACAGGGTACAGCTTTTGGTCGGGGACCCTTCTGAGGGTGCTCGGATGTGTCCCTCTCTCTAGACTGTTCATACCCTGGCACTGTGGTATCTTGCTTCTAAATATTTTTCTAATAATTTCCAGTAAATAAACAAAATTACTTGACTTCAAAAAACTTTGCGCGTGTGTACGTGTGTTTGCACATGCCAGAGAACAACCTCCAGTGTTGTCCTTTGAAACACCATCTAGTACCTTAAAGACCAGTCTCCTACAGGCCTGGAGCTCAGCTATTAGGCTAGACTGGATGGCCAGGGAAGCCCAGACATCCTGTCCTCGTTTCTGCTTCCCCAGCGCTGGGATGACCAAGGCACATAATCACGCCCAGCTTTTTCCAAGGGTGCAGGAGCCAGACTCAGGTCAGCACTTTACTGACTGAGTCACTTTCCCAGCCCTGCCTGCTGCTTTCTTCCTTCTCTCTCTCGCTTTCTTTCTTTTTCTAAGACTTAAGTCTACATAGGCAAGCAGGAAATGGCTCAAGGGATTTCTGAACTGCTTTACAGAAAGATCTGTGCTTTGACTTGATGCCATCTTGTACATATTTAAAAGAACATTTTATATTAACCCATAAACATTCGAATGAGAGATAGGAGACAGTCTATAGAACAGGAGACTGTTTAGGAGGTAAAGAAAGGGACCCACTATGAGGCCTGTTGACCTGGGGTCAAGGCTCAGAATCCACGTGGTGAAAGAACTGACTCCCTGACCTCTGACCTCCACATGCATGTCGTGACATATGTGCATGTTCATGTTCGTGCATGCACATGCACACACACAAACATATAAAAATAAATGTAAAAAAAAAAGTGGTAAATCTGAAGAGGAAAAATAAAACTAATAAGAAAAAAGAAGTTTAAAAGAAACACAGTCTTTGTAAACAATTAAAAGTTATTTACTAAACCACTGTACATTTCACCTTCCAGTCAGGTGAAAAAAACTAAACTTCTGTCACCCTGGGCCATGTGACACAATTCTTACTCACAAATGGCTGCCTGGGAAAGTTACACTCTAGCTCACCAGTTCCAGGAAGTCTCTGACCCAAAGTGTCATTCCCCTGGCAAGAGGATTTCATAGTTGAGTCCCAGCCTCAAGTCTCTGTTGAAAGCAGGAGCCAGAGCCCAGGATGAGCTGAGCCTCAATGCAGAGCCTTGGGGGAGCCCTGCTCACAGCCTCGCTTCCACGATCTTACTCAATGCCTCAGTTTCCTATTTGTGAAAATGCTTTACAACTCAGACTTCCAAAGTCATCGGAAAAGGCTGACTCATCCTAACTAAGTACTTAAAAACTGCCTCCTCAATCAGATAGACACACAGCCATACCGGTGAGTAGGACAAAGTGGAAGACAGACACACACGGTATGAAGGACAGTGGCCTGAAGACACCAAAGAAGACAGCACAGCTCTTCCTACGCCTCATGCAGCAGCATCATGGAGGAATATGTTGGGCCATGCTGGGCATCCTGGGCTAAGCCAAGTGGTACTCATGCTAGTTTAGGCATTCACCAAAGGCCAGCAAGAACAGCAACATCTTCCCCCACCCCCCATGGTTTTTGCTGGCCAGGGTTAAGGTACTCAACAGAGCTGGATTTCATCTGAAAATCAAAGCAACCAAGTTCGGCCTCAGCTCTACCCTTAACTAGCACTGTAACCCTGCTGTCACATGACCAGCCAAAGCAGAAGCTCTCCAGGTCATTTCCAACTCCAGACCCCTGTGATGTCCTGTCCACAGTGGGTGAGGAAGATGAGCCCCAAACCTTACTGTGGTTACCGCAGATACAATGACTGCGTAAGGCAGATAGCAGCCTGGGGACACTCATGAAGACCCGAGTTTGATCCCCAGCACACACCTAAAACCTGGGCATGGCAACCTGAACGATAATCCCAGCGCTGACAATACAGAGACAAGAGGGCCCTTAGGATCTGCCCACCCTCAGCCAGTCAGGAGACTTGGTGGGTCCAGAGTCAGTGAGAGACTGTTTCAAAATACAAGGTAGAGAGTGGTTAAGGGAGACACCCAGTCTCAACCTCTGGCTTCCACACAAATGAACACACATTTGCACATGCATACACACACACACACATACAAACACATAAATAAACAAAAATATATTTTCAGTCTACTTTCCATAAATGCTGTCACTTTAAAAGATTTAACCTCAATCAACGCGGCCTGGGAATTTGGTAGACATGTAGATCTCTTGCTTCCTCCCTTCTCCTCACAGGCACTTCAGGGGAACCACTGCACACAAAAGCCCTGGGAGCTCATCTCTCCAACACTGCTCAGGCCGCGGCCACGCTGGAATCCTTCATGTCCCCAAACCCTCTGGGGCAGGCCATGTGGCTGGGATTCGGAACACCTGAGCTTGGGTGAGCCCCACATCAAAAGTGCCTTCTGATGCTCCCTGGCACTCACCTGATGGACCAGGATGACACCTGTGAAGAGACTGGCCTACACACTGGCGTGCTTCAGTGCACCAAAGGTCTCCCTTAGCTCCAGAACTATGAGATTATGCTTTACCCTTGAAGGCTTCAGATCCTCCTAGGTGCATTTTTAATTGACAAGTATTTTGCAGACTCAGACCTATCAAGTAGGGATATTCACTATCTGCAGATCTTGCTGGTCAACGAGGTCACACCAACCCTCAGGTACTCAACATCGGTAAGACGTTTTCTCTGTAGAACCCGTGTGCTCAGGCCAAGACTCCAGTTGTGACTCGGAACTGCACTACATCCGACCTTCTGAGATCACATATCAGTTACCTCTGCTCCTGACACCCAGGACATGCACATGTTTTGTTGTTTTTGAGACGGGGTTTCTCTGTGTAGCCCTGGCTGTCCTAGAACTTAGACATCCTACTGCCTCCTTAATTCCTGCTGGAATTAAAAGCGTGGGCCATCACTGCCCAAAGGCTTTTTGTTGTTGTTGTTGCTACTTCTTATGGGACTTGAACCCAGAGCCTTCTGTACAAGAGGCAAGGGTTCTACCATTGGGCTACAGTCCCAGCCCTTGCGTATGTTTTCATAGTTCAACACTTCCATAGTTCCACAGGCTGTCCAGCCTGGCCTTGATGACTAGGTCATCACTAGGTCTTGGAGCCACACTGCCTGTCCTCAGCTACACTCAGGAGGAGTGCTCATGGAGAAGGCCAACTCCCAGCTGTCTCTGCACTCAGGGAAGTAGCAAGACGCCCACAGACATAAAGTAATCTAAAAAGCGATTGATGCTACATCCCGAATGAATAAGAATGGGCCAAGGCAATCAAATCGGTATAAAACAAACATTCCAACCATTCCTCCCCAGCAGACAAATTCCCTCTGCGATAGGATCATGGGACAAACTGCAAAGTTTCCTACAGAAGCTTTCAGAAGGGCAAGAGTGAGATGGGTGGTTACACACCCAGCCTCTCCCCCATCAGGCAGGTGTGGCTGCACAGAAGTGCACACAGGCGTACACGCACATTTGAGTGCATGCCTGCACCACTTCCAATTCTACTGCTCCGAAAGCCTGCAGACAGGCTGACTGACACACGCCCCCTTGCTGGGCAGGCCTGTACCGTGGGAGGAACCTTCAATGCTGAGTTTTCTGTTTCTACACTTCCTTACTACTTATCTTGAGGAAAAGTATGATGTTACTTAACTAATCAAAACATTAATCTTAAAAGATTGCAACTAAAGTTCCCACCCAAAATGGTTATAAGGGGGGAAAAAGAAAAGCAAACCCTAACCACAAAAATCAACAACGAACAGGCCAAAGATGTTCTGCAAGATTCTTTTTAAACATCCAGCCCATTTTTCTGGGACAGTTCCTCATTCCTGGCTGAGAATTCACGCACTCAGAATACTTCAACTGGCTTGTAAAATGCAGTTTGAAAGTGAGGGATGTATGCTAGCTGAGGAGTGACCTTTCAGGGGGGTTCACCCATGCATTCGCCCATATCCTGAACCGCTCTGCAAGGATTCTCCCAGAAGCATCATGGCAGCCTCGTGATACTGTTCACACAACTGGCTGCTCCTTCCATGCCCATCCTCAAAGGAAGCAGAGCAAAAGGGACAGGGAGGCAGAACACTCAGGAACAACCCACCTCCCAGGAGCAAAAGAGAGGAGACTGTTGGTTTTCTTCCCACTGAGAGCTTTTGGTAGAGGGCTGCTTGCTGTGAAGGTGAAAGCCAATTTCTTAGGGCTTTCACGATGCAGTGTGCTCAAATGATGGAGTCAGGATGTCAGTACAGAGTGAAATCATACTTTGACAATTTGGATTGCTTTTCTTTTTTGGTGGTGGTGGGGGAGGTCCAAGAGGTCCAATTCTCAAGGAGAAAGAGACAGTCAAACACACTCCCTGTCACACCAGGTTCCTCAGTGATGCCTGAGGGGGACAGGGAGACTGTGAGAGCAAGCTTAGGGTCCAGACCGTGGTGTGCCTGGAGACACCATGTGCGCCATATGGAAGTGACCCAGGGCAGGCAGTGATGTGGGGCCACAGGCAGAACAGGGATAGCGCTCTCTGCCCAGACCGCTTGAACCTCAGCCTTTGAAGAGCTCGTCTCTTGCCAGCCTGATGGCATATACCTTTTCCAGGGGCTCTGAGGATGGAATACAGCTCCTCACACTTGCATAGCAATGCTTTACCTGCTGTGCTGCTCAGTTTTTGTCAGTTTGATACCAACGTACACACACCTCAGAAGAGTGAACCTCAGCTGAGGAATTGCCTCCTTTAGAAAGCCTGGGAACATGTCTGGGAGGCCATTTTCTTAACTGCTGACTGATGTTGGAGGGCCCTGCCCACTGTGGGGGGCACCATCCCTAGGCAGGTGAGCCTGGGGTAAGAAAGGTAGCTGAACAAGCCAGAGGAATAAGGAATAAGCCAGGAACCACAGTTCCTCTGTGGCCTCTGCCTCAGTTCCTACCTCCAGGTTCCTGCTGTGGTTTCTCTCAATGATAGATTGTAACCTATAGGTGAATATACCCTTTCCTCCACACACTGCTTTTGGTCAGAGTGTTTATCAACAGCAATAGACTTGAATTAGGTCACCCAGTGCACCATCTTTTCAATCCTAGATCTTACGTCATAATTGTGATGGCTGGTTTATGTCAACTTGATACAAGCTAAAGTTATCTGAAAGAAGGGAACCTCCATTGAGACAATTTCTTCATAAGATCTGGCTGTAGGGCATTTTCCCTTCTTTTGTTTTTTTAAATGTATTTATTTTTGTGTAATTTGGTGACTGGCATACATATATGTCTATGTGAGAGAGTCGGAACCACTGGAATTTGAGTTACAGACCAGACATTTGTGAGCTGCCATGTGGGTGCTAGGAACTGAACCAGGGTCCTCTAAAAGAGCAGCCAATGCTCTTAATTGCTGAGCCACCTGGGCATTTTCTTAATTAGTGATTGATCGGGAGGGCTCAGCCCATCGTGGGTGGGGCCACCCCAGGGCTGATGGTCCTGCGTTCTATAAGAAAGCGGGCTGAGCAAGGCATGAGGACCAAGTCAGCAAGCAGCACTCCTCCACGGCCTCTGCATCAGCTCCTGCCTCCAGGATCCCGTCCCGTCCTGACTTCCTTCAGTGATGGAAGGACAATTTGGAATTGTAAGTGAAATAAACCCTTTCCTCCCCAACTTGCTTTTGGTCATGGTGTTTCATCACAGCAATAGAAACTCCAAGTAGGGCGGTAAGTAAGGACACGTTACCCCATCGCCTGTAGCTTCACAGTGCAGTTAGATGGGGTAAGGACTGCAGCTCTCCTTGTCTCCGGTGTGATCTTAGAGTTGCAGAACACAAGTCCAGCATCGTTACTCCCTCCGCTAGGGCATGCTGGGCCCCATATGTCAGCTCCCTGACTCAGTTGCCTCTTTCCCACCTAAATTCACAACGGGTACAAAGAAGTGTAAAGAGAGCAGTCCAACTCAAACACATTTTGCCAAAATATTCTGCAGGTGATGAATCGCTGGCAGAAAAATTCATCTTCCCTGGAACTCCTAAGAACACGGCTGTTTAGCTTTGCCGATGACGGAGCCAAGAGCACAGTTTTGGCTTTACTAACGATGAGTATCGTAGTCTGGAGAATGCCATCGCTTCAAGCCAGGCTGCCTGCTCCAATCACGTCTGTCCCCTTCCAGGACTTTGCAGGTAAATGGCTGGCTACAGATCATACAGTTAGGGAAGTCAGCTTTTGGCCACGTGGCCTCTCAAGACAGTTCTTTTGCACTAGTAGCATAGTATTGATTCTGTGTGTAGAATTTCCTAGAAGGATGTCAGAAATGAGTCATACTTGTCTAGAAAAGTTCAGGGGTGAACCAATGGTGTTTTGCCCTTACACTGTGGACTGACTTGTGGGAAAGGCTTGGTTTCAGAGCCGAGATTCCCTTGCTTACTTATTACCCATGCATTAGGATGCAGTTAAAAAGTTCTGACTGCCTGATACACATCACAAGAGAAGCTCCAATGGAGGGGAAAGGAAAGAAAAGTAGGTGGGGAAGGTGCTTTGGTAAGATCACCATGGTAACTGAAAACAGCTTGATGTTCTCTGTAAGCGCTGATTCTCGCCATCAGCCCTTTCCACAGACAGCACACTGCTCATGGTCCCTGGCTCTCCTAATCTTTTCACTACAGACAGACAGGACCCAGCTGTGAGGCTCAGGGTTAGAGGATGCTGACGGAGAAAGACAGAGAAAGCTTGTGGCAAAGTGCCCCATTTCTGGCCACTCATGGAGAGGCATGTATGGAAAATTGGAGACGTGGGAAAGTGAGAGGAAAGGGACATCTAGACAGAAGAAAACAGACAACTAGCGGAAGGTAGCCGCCTCGAAGGTAAAGGTCTCTGAGTTTCAAAAACAAGCAGCTAGTCTGTGCCAAAGTCCTCAAAGTTACAGGACTTAGCTCATGGCCCGTGGCTCTAGGAGGCATGGAGACCACCATCTTGGATATAGTCCCAGTGGTGTCTGGGAATCTCTTTTTTTTTTTTTTAATCAAAATTCAACTTAGTCAAATAACCAATAATATCTATAAGCTTTTTCCTAGCATGTAATCGATCTTCTAGAAGCAAAGCAGAAACTGTAGGATAAGTTCAAATGTAATCATCCAAATCAGTGTAAGATCTTTCTAAGCAGCCCTTCCAGGGAGAAACGGTCGACGATGAAATCAAAACATCGGCAACACTTCCCCTCATTCCCGATAGCACTAATTAGAGAGAATAAAATCACCATTTTTTTTTTTTTCTGGTGCATTTCAGTGAGGTTAAGAACCTGGATCAGAGATGATAGGGTACGATTTTAAACTAGAAATCAAGATACAGTTCTTGGCAGAGGTCTAATTAGCAGGGAACATTTATTTGGCTTTACACAGCCCCCCTCCCCCCCAACCCTGAGCAGAAAAAACCAAGCGAACCGCCTCTCTCTCAGCTCCCCAGCTGCCCACTCCACGTGCAGTTAATGAGTGTGTGGGGCTGAGGCAGTATCGAGACTGAGTCAGCCACGCAGCAGCATCCAGTTCCACTACTGATGCTGCCAGATAATCTGGGTTGCGTCACACCTGCTCCCTGCTCTGATGGGAGGCGACTGCGTGGTCTGAACTACATTACAACTACAAGGCCACTGTCACCACAAAATCAAGCGACGGAACAGAGCTGCCGACTGCTCCCAGGGCTTCAAGGAGCAGCTGAGCACTTCTCTTACTTCTCAGACTATCAAATGACCATCAAAAGAAAAGAGCCGAACTGGGCAGGAAGGGGTGGGGCAGGCGGGGTCGTGGGAGGAGAAAAAGTACTGACTCGCAGTCTTCCCACGGCCAGGAGGGGCGTTCCCCGAAGGGGAAACAAGCTCCTAGTCAGCACCGGCTGTTGCCACAGCCCGCTTCCCACACCGCCCACACAGCGTCTCGGTTTCTGTGCCATGCAGAGAGCCAGGGGAAAAGTCACCGAGACAAGGGAGGCACGGAGGAGAAGACATTTAGACGGACCTCCTAAAGGCTCCCCTTCCCTCTGCCATGTTCCCCAGGCCAGACCTGCTGAACCTAAGAACACTTGGCAGCGGCAGTCATTTGGCACTTGCTGTCCCAAAGCAGAAGGTGTGCTCGGAAGTATGCAGAGCTGGATGGGGGTGTGACTCAGGGCAAACGCAGACCACATTCCATCCCCACGGCCGGCAGGTGAGCCAGCACATGGGTCAGGAAGGAGACTGACTGCCAACCAAAAACTCTAGAAGCGCTAGAGGGTTAAACACAAAGTCTGTGGATTAACAGAGGGGCCAAGTCCTCAGTTTTGTTTTGTTGTTGTTGTTTGTTTGTTTTAATAGACGGCCGGGAAGACCCATGGGAAAGGTTCATAAGAACCCCTGACTCCAAGGCCCCACACTGCCTCCAAATTTCTATCCCAATCCCATCAGTCACAGCTGTTCTTTGGTTTAAAAGTAGCAAACCTAAAAAAAAACAAACAAACAAACAAACAAAAAAAACACCAGAACAGGAGTGGTAAAGCTAACTGAAAGGACAGAGAAAGCCACAGATGGGATTTCCAGGAAGGAACCCGAGAAAGAGGGTTAGGGTGATGAGCTGTCAAATGAGAAGTCCCCACACAGGAGCTTATTGTTTCCCGAGATTGGCAGGGCAAAGGGAGGGCAAAAATTCGCTCCACCCCCAACAAAAGAAAACACCTAATTCAAGCAACAGCACAAGTGGTGGCTAAACAGACACGGGTGCCTGAAACTCCTTCCACAGGATACAGGTTTCACTCCCAAAGCCAGGCTTTTTTCAGATGCCAAGTGTCTCTGAGGCAGCCAGAGACACCTTGGGCCGGCCCTCGCCCTCGGCATGTGCTGGATAAATGCTCACTATTGTTACCTGTGGGTTCTACAGTCGGCCATGTGTGTTTCAGTTCACAGCTGGGCAGAGCGGAGTCCACTGCAGAGGACTCACACCTTGACTAACGTTGCAGCAAAGCCCCAAAGCCCTGGCTTCTGGAGACGCCTCAAAGAGGAGTCTTCCTTGCGGGAGCAGCAGCCTCAAGGAAGCACTCTAGGTATTTCTAACCCCGGTTGGCTCTCAGACCCCTCGCTCTATGAAGACCCGTGGCTCTCTCTTTGGTGGACACTTTAAATGTTTTCCTTTAATGAACGTTTTATTATTTATTTATTTTGGATTTTGAGACAGGGTTTCTCTGTGTAGCCCTGGCTGTCCTGGAACTCATTCCGTAGACCAGGCTGGCCTCAAACTCAGAGGCCCTGGCTGGGATTAAAGGGGTGTGCCACCACTCCCCCACTGCAGTGTTTTATTATTTATTTACTCAGTGTGGGGGAGGGTGTTGCTGTGAGCCAGGGAGGCCACAGGAGGATGAATTGTGTTCCGCCTGCTAACACTCTGTCTTATTCCTTTGAGACAGGGTCTCTCCCAAACCTGGAGCTAGCCCAGCAAGTAGCAAGCCCTGGTAGTCCTCCCATCTCTGCTGTCCTCCATACTTTGTTAAAGGAATGCACAGCCACACAAGGCTTTTGCTGTGGGTACATGGGATGTGAATTCAGGCCCTCATACACTTTCCCCACCAAGCCCTCTCCTCAACCCTAAATAGGTACTGTTAGACGTTGCAAGAGAAAACCCTTGTAGTCAAATAAACATCAGGCAGGTGGCTACCTTGGGTGTTGCTGGGGAGGGGAGGAAGGCTAGGTGTCGGTGTGTAGATATCCAGTACAATCTAGTTAGCCTCATGGTCTGCCTAGACTTTGAAAATAAGGTCTTTGATACAATTTTAGGAATATTTGCTATTTAGTACATGTGTGGACACTGGAGGAGGAGGCTGTGGGGCTCTATTCTCTCCTTCCACCATGCCGATCCAGGTGACTGAGCTGAACTGTTAGGTTCTGCAGCAATTTGCCCAATGAGCCATCTTGCTGGCTCATGGCCTTTGTTTTAAAAGTAACAGTGTTTCCAGACTCCACTTAAGCAGCCCAGTGAGTATACACTTTAGTTTTAAGTTCCTGGCCCATCCTTTCATTGCAATTACAAGCACAATATTTGACTCATTTCTTTCTTCCCTCCCACCCTCTCATTCACACTGGAAATAAGTTGTGAAACAAACCAAACCTGTCCCAGCTTAATACAACCAAACGTGGCACCGCCTTATTTTAGTGGCACCCCCCCCCCATGGATGCCTCACTAGAATGGAATCCCTTTAAATGCAAGCAATGTGTTCAGTCCAAACACATTAAAAAAAAAACCTCTCACAATGAATCCCAAACACTATGCTTAGACAAAACAACAAACTGCCATTACGTTCAAAAGCCCTGCATCCCACAAGCACAAGCATACACAAAACATCCCAAGTTCAAGTTACCAGGGTGGCCACACCCCTTTTACAGCCTCCAGCCTTAGTGGACCCGCCCCAGGAACTCCACTGGCTCTTGCTGAGACAGGGAAACAAAAGGGAAGATGCCACTCTGCCTAAACACGAGAACCTTCACAGTAAAGCTTACAGGACCTCAAGGTAGGCGTCAAATGGTTTTAATCCTCTTTGTTTTGTCACACAAACCTTTCCATGATAGAACACTTGTGTTCCAGAACAACCTTCCCAGAGAGGCTGGTCTGGCTGGCCCTCCAGCTCTTCCAGGGACAGGAGCCTCTGACCGTCCTTGGCCCTGCCCTATCCCCTCAGCCTAAGGCCCTGCATGGAAGGCAAGAAACGGGAGGAAGCTACCTAGAAAGAGATGAAGTATGTTGCAACTGAGCTGTCACACCCAGACAGGATCAAGGCATAGAAAAAGATGCATTTCCATGGTTCAGCGAGCAGCCTGGCCCCACACGGAGACTGAACAGCCTCCTTCTAGAGGTCTGAGGGCAACTCACAGAGAACAGCAGAGGCCTTGCAGGCTTAAGCCCAGGGAGGCACAACACACAAAGCACACCGGGCCCTCTGCAAGCATTGCCCTGGTACCATCCACTCCAGGGGCTTGGCCCACACCTGACAGGGAGCTCTTCGGCACTGGTAGTTTCTGAGTGCAACATGTGAATGTAGCCACAAAACAATCTACCTTTAAGGACGACAATTTAGATCAGCACTAGACAAACATAATGGTTGGGGATTTCGTATCCCTGGAGTTCATCACAGCCTTAAATAGTTTAATATTCACAAAGATCATATCTAGTAAACAACAAAGAGATCTTGAGCTGTGCTTTGAACTGTCACCATCTTCCTCCTTTGCCATTCTGTCTAGTTGGCTGTAATCAGAGCCACTCCCCAGCTGCTGCTAGCTGACCTTCCTTGGTGTGCTGTCTAGAACCACCGAACTTCAGGGCAACAGCTTTTTGGTTTGAAATTCCGTAGTGTTCTTCTAGAGCAGTGAGTCTTCCTGTTAGTGAGTCTGCAATGCTGTGCTACCAGTAACAAGGGCGGTGGACAATAGTAACCAGCCCAGAGCACTTGCTACCCAGCTCAGGTCTAGTGGCCTGAGGTGCTTGGTGTCACCAAGCTGCAAACAGGATCCCGAGACTGCTAAGTGCTGCTGTGTGGTGTACAGTGATGGGTGGAGTGTGAACAGGCAGGGCACCCCAGCCCCGCACAGCCTGGGTGACAGTCACCCAAAGAACTTACTTATCCCTGTGACTTTTCTTTCCCATTATTTATTTTTAGATCTTTAGGCTTTCCCCCTTCCTTTCATTAGCCAAATTTCACTGCTGCTATAAACCCTTAAGATTTATGACCCAAAGCAGATTCTGGGCCAGGAGCTCCAGCAGAGCCACAATTCTTCCTTCCTATTAGACTATTGCAGAAGAGAGACCTCTTTGATTTACATTTCATGTGTAAAATGACACATATATGGCATATATTTTCCCTCCACACGGTGATGCTATCTTAGCATCTTAGGCTACTCCACAAGAGGCCATCTAACACACAATCCATACGAGCTGCAGTCCTGGCGGTACAGCCTGGAACCCAGACCTGGAGTTAGGAGTCTGCAAGTAGCCCTGCTAGAAGCATCGGCCACTAGCTGGAGGACACCTGGCTCCTGCAGGGTGGAAGGAGCCTGCTTACACAAGGGGATGTTCATGCAGCCGAGCACGCACCCATCTTGTTGCATGCCTGCTCCTCACCGCCTGCCCTCACTTCTCCGGGTGAGAGGGCCTTCACATCCTGCCCTTCAAATCCTACACTTTAACACCTTGCCAACCACTGAAGGTCCAGATGCAGGTGCTGCTGCTTCCCGCTGAGTTGACACCCATAGCCCAGCCTGGCTATGCAGTGTCTGGGAAGAACCAGAGCCGATGCCTAATGGAAGGCCAAGGGCCGAACTGTAAACCGTCCATAGACTTCTGGTCTTTAAAGGATGCCCAGCCGCCAGTAAGTGTTCTTCATGATGCAGCTGGCCTGGGACTTGATATGTAAACCAGCTTCAAACTCAGAGGTTCGCCTGTCTCAGCCTCCCAGGTGCTGGAATAAAAGGCACGCACCACCACGCCCAGACATCCCTAGTTTCAAAGTAACTTCTCTTTCTACCTGACCACTGCTTTAACCGGCTTTCCCCTCATTGCTTCCATGGCTCCAGCAGGTTCCTCCTCAAACCTGTGATCATCATCTGCAGAGGTGCACTATGAGCTGAGTCCAGGCTGGAGCAGTGTTTTCCTAAGTTGGCACACCAGACAAGACATTCATCATTTACCTTTGTATGTTCTCAAAACAGTGACATCAAAGCGAGAGGCAGGAGCCTACGTACAGGTAGGACTCACAGGAAGATACTGGGCTAGAATTCTGGCTTCACTCATGCTGGCATGCCAGAGAGTTTGTGTTACCATTAGAAATCAGAGTAACTGATTTCTGGATGTTTGTGGGAGAGAATCAGGAATCAACATACACTCGGCTACAGTATAGCTCGCCCATAGAGCGCTTGCCTAGCAAGCACAAAACCCCAGGTTTACTCCTCAGCACTACCAAGAAAACAATTAATTAATTAATTAAAAATGAACATACCTAAGTGAGAAGAAGAAAGGGAGCCACGTAAGAAGGAGATACTTTCATAAAATAAGTACATAAACAAAAACACCCCCACTCCACAGGACTCTGCACGCTCTCCTTGCCCTAATTACCTTGAGGCATTAATTACTTTAAGTATGAAAACAGAAGCATGGACTTGGCTGGGAGAAGCAAGGAATCTACTTGCTGGATTCCAGCACATGCTTGAAACCGACATCTGGTATCAGCTTCAGAAGGGAGCAGCTTCCCTAAGAAACGGACACCATGCCCTATGAGCAGGAGAGGGCTTTGGCGCAGACTCCGAACTGGTTGGAGGAGGGAGCCAGCTCTGCCTCCCAGGCTGAAGACTCGCCTCCTCCAGGAGGCTTCTCCCTGGCATAAGTACCTGTCAGCCTTCAGCACACAGCCCGCTGTCCCTGTTTTCTCAGCCTTCCTTACTCCCACCCCCGAGTGTGACACATCAAGCAAACAAAGCACCCTGCCCATACACAGGCCTTTCCAGCCAAGATCTCCCAGGCTCTGACAAGTGCTTATTAATCCTGGCCACACCCAACAGACGGCAGAGCCGGCCCAACCAGCCTTTTGCTTTTTCAGTGGTAGGAAAGGTGGAAAACAAACAAACAAACAAAGACAAAAAAAAAAAAAAAAACACAAAGAGAAAAACTGAGCCAAGGACTGGCACGTGTCTCATGAAGTTGAAACAGAGAACTCAAGCAGTGCACAATGGCGCATGCCTGGAATCCCAGCATTGGGGAGGCAGAGGCAGGCACAGGCGGATCTCTGTGAGTTCGAGGCCAGCCTGGTCTACAAAGTGAGTCCAGTACAGCCAAGGCTACACAAAGAAATGCTGTCTCGAAAAATAAAAATAAAAATAGTGAACTCAGTACTTCACAGCTGCTCCACAGTTTCCCAGTGTGAAGCAGGAAACGCACCTCAGGAGCCTGAGCCCAGAAGGACCCAGGGGGTACAGCTATCTCCTCTTACAGGCTTCTTAGAAGCCACACACTAACTTCTACTGCAGTTTTAAATTTCCAGATAACTGAGACAAACATACAGGAGGTAGCGTGCTTGCTTTCCCCAGCAACCCCTCTAAAACAACCCAGTACCCGGCCCTAAATGGAGCAGCCAGCTGACATCTCCATGGAGTGGTGCAGGCTGGCAGGAGAGCTTCCTGCAGACTGATCCTCTAGGGGAAGGGTGTGTGATTTGCCTTAGATACAACCACCATGGCACAGCGGACAGGAGAAGAAACTTCACAGGACTCCCAAGAACTTTAGTATTTAATTTCTTTTTCCTTCCTTCCTTGCTTCCCTCCTTTCTTCCTTTTTTGAGAAAGGTTCCCACTATGTAGTTCTGGCTGGCCTAGAACTCACTTTGTAGATGAGGCTGGCTTGGACTTCATAGAGACCCCCCTGTGCCTGCCTCCTGCACTGGCTGGTGAGGCTAGCAAAAGCATTGTGGTGGGTAGGACTTCTTTTGGGGTGACAGTATTCCCACAGAAGGAGCTCTGACTTTCATGGACCCTTCCGCATCGGATGCTTTTCTTTTCATAGTCGTGGCTTCCGCTCTTTTCTGTTTGTGCTATTTGCATGAGCCTTTTGCTTCCAGATCACTTTGTCTTTTTCTGGCAACTGCTTCCATACTTCAGGCAATTTTTACTAAGTTTCTCCAAATCTATACTGGATGGTCAGCCTCAATGATTACCCGATACTCCTTACAAAACACGTGGTAGGCAGACTGAGTGCTGGGAGTAAAGGCATGCACCGCTATGCCCACCACATTATTTGATTTTTTAAAAAACTTTAAGCGTTAGAAATTGAAGCCCTGATAACTCTAAGCTCCTAATGTAGTATCTTGTTCCATGAATTACTAAAAGTTCTTTTTTTTGAGGGGAAGCAGGCATGCTTTATAGGGGCTATACTCTCAATAATGACTAAAATTCTTGCTGAATAAACAGAATAATAAAGAGAAGAGGCTGAAAGGTGACAGAAAGGTGATCAGAATGTGCACGGGGAGCCTGGAAGAAAAGCGTTACTAATCTTGCAACAAAATCTCAGGATGGATCTTACCCCAACACCCATCCAAGACTTTCTGGGGCTCTCTCTGAGTTTTAAGGTAACTAGATGCCAGAATTCTAATCCATACACACAAATATATATACATATATGTGTGCATGTGTGTGTTTTAAATGAGAGAAGGTTTCTCTGTGTACTCCCAGCTGTCCTGAACTTGCTCTGTAGACCAGGCTGGGGTCAAACTCAGAGATCCACCTGTCTCTGCCTCCCAAGTGCTGGAATCAAAGGTGTGTGCCACCATGCCTGGCAAAACTCTAATAATGTTAATGAAGAGGACAGAGAGACTACTATGGGAAGGGAGACATAACTTAAGAACATGCATACTTGTCCCTAAAGGGGTTGAGAAGTCCTAGAGAATCATCCAAGTGACCCACTCAATATGAGGCCCTTCTCGCTGCATGAGGCAGAAGAATCTTACACTATTGTCTGTCATCGACGGGAAACAGGCATTACCAATAACTCGGACTCAGCCTTCCTGCAGGAACCCCACCTGGCTGATGGGAGGCTGTTGCACCATCTGTTGCACTAATCCTTACATCACCGTGAATGAAGGGAGGGGAAGCTGTGAATGTCACTCTGCGGATGAGGAAGTGAAGCCAAGTGAGAGGGCCTGGGTGGGACTGGGGGTCAGACAGGAGGCACTGCTGTATGACGGCTCAGCTTGGGGGTTTCACACACTGGGCTCTGTGCTGAGGGGTGGCAAGAATTCGGCTTTAGAGGAGGGTGGAAACAAGGAAGACGGATCTGCCAGACAGATCAGCTATGAAACCATGAAGCTCCTCCCACTTTTCAAACAGCTGGAAGGGCCGCACCCTGGACGTTATGTCATACCTTTGCTTCATCATTGATGTCCCAGGTGAAGGAAATGGCATTGTAAGCAATCTCTTCAATGTTGCTGATGGTATTGAAGCTTTCCTTGTAGTCAGCTACATGAGGTGACGGATGAGAAAAAGAAAGTCCTGACTGAGTTACAGTGTAAGATCGCAGCAGGCCATGGACTACTCAGTTTTCTGCATTATCTTCTAGACAACTGAATGAAGCACTTTTTGGGGGGTGAAAGAAATTCCACAATAAAGAAGGAAAAAGATAATTGCAGAAAAAAAATTTGTTTTAATTCAGGCAAGCTTAGATATAGTTAATTCCATATCATTGGTCAAAATTAGGAAGTTTAAGTCTAAAAAGCTTAAGCAATGATCCTAAGGTCCCATCTGTGGAAGGAAAACTAGAACTCAGTTCTTCTAAGCTGGGTGTGGAGGCACATGCCTACAATCTCAGAAACTGGGAGGCTGAAGCAGGAAGATTCTGCTGTGAATTCAAGGGCAGCCTGGGCTATATAATGAGTCTGAGACCAGCTTGAGCTAGATGTAAAGACCTTGTCCCAACAAATTCAGCTCTTCTTATTCTTACAAAAAGGAGTGCCTGGAATTTCAGAAGGTAAAGAACCAGGAGCCCTGAGAGGGACTGCCGCCTGTGGTGTGGATGATGGTGTTATGTGGGACTGGAGACCGGAGGGGAACAGAGGCACTGAAGAGATGTATCCTGGGCATCCATCACTAGGTTGTCACAGGCTAAGGAGATTAGCAACCTAGCTCAGCTAGAAGTGATTTCCTTTTGCACATTTGGAAATCTCCTTATTATTATCTCAAAAAAAAAAAAAAAAAAAAAGCCAGGTAATGTCCTAAATAAGCCATTACCCTTCCCAAAATGTACAGACCGAGTGGAGGGGGTAGTGTGGCTCGGTGGTTGAGTGTCTGTCTGGGTTCCATTCCCAGAACAGCAGAGAAGGGGATAAAAAGAAATGTAGGTGAAAGTGGGACACTTCGGTGCTGGCCTCAGAGGCACATGGCAAATCTCTGTCTGGCCACAGGCCCGGTGAAGGAAGTGAGGACAGAGCCCTGATTCCAGGAGCCACAGGACACAGCCTGGAACACGTCTGTGGCTGGCATCAAAATTCAAATGCTTTCGGCAGGAAGTTCATTATTGCCAGAAATAACTGGATTTGGCAAGCGGGGGTGGGGGGGTGGGGGGGGTGGGGCTGGAGCCTCTGAGAACTGCAGGTGGGCTCGGGGCCACTCACCAATGTCAATGCACCTCTGCTTGGCCGTGTGCTGCCGGGAGTGCCAGTACTTCCAGTGTCGCAGCTGGTCTTCCCTGCTTTTGTCCTCGGCAAACACCACCATGATCACACTCTGGGAATGAGAATGCAGCATAAGGACCCCAAACAGTGAGCAGCCTCTGGGAAAGCCATTTATTATTAGATCATACAGCCAAGGCTTAAAGCAATACTGGCCCACTTGCGGCTCCCCCAAAGGACCTGTGTTCTAATCCCAGCACCCACAACCGGCCTCTTACAACAGCTTAGAACGTCAGTTCCAGGGGATCCAATGGCCTCCAGGGGCATCTGCACATATGTGCAAACACTCGGAGACACAGGAATAAAAGTAAAAATAATCCTGAAAAAGGATTAGGCACTTTTAGGCCTTTACTCAGAGTTACAAAGACCTGAAAGTGTTAGGAGCCAGGGTCACCTGACAGTGGCTTTCCCAGGGAGCAGAACCAGGTACAGAACTCACTCGAACTTTGCTGATGGGGTGGTGGATGCCTTCGTTGCTGCTCACTTCCTTTAAGGTGACGGGGTAGAACTGGCCTTTGTTCAGGTATGTCATCGTGCTGTCCCCTTGCTTCTGCCGAAGCGACTTGGAGGCTTCTAGGGTATACTCAAAGTTGTTCCTACAGGACAAAGAAACAACAGGTCTGGGCCAGGCTTCCAGAAGCTTCCAGTACACTTCCGTTCAGTCCTGAAGTAATTTTGGGGGCGGAGGTTGGGAGGCTGTTGAGACAGTGGCCCACCAACAAACATCCAGTTGGCTAGGTCCTGTGAGAATCAGCACTTGGCGCCCTTTACTTGAGAAAGAGTATCCTAAACTCAAGTGCTCGGTGACCAGAAACTCTCAGATACAAAATACCCATCAGGAGCTCTTTGATGCCGTGTTAACAGTTAGACATTTGGACATCTGGGCTACAAACGATATCAGGAACTGGGCAGGTGCTGGAAGAAACCTCCCGGGGCTGGCTGCCAAGCTGGTATTTATGGAGCAAAGGTTGCAAATAGGGGCCGAGAGGCCAGCATTCAGCCATAGCTGGTGGTACTCTCCTGGCGCTTCTGCCTGCAACCTGCCTCTACACAGGTACTCCACGACTGCCTGTGTTTCCTGTTACTCTACACAACCACTCAGAGCCTTCCCAGGCTGGAAGCTGTCCAATTACACCTATGTTTCAAATAAAGTTTATTAGAACATAGTCACATTACTTGTTTAAGCCTGCTCTGCATGCCCTTTTCGTTATGATGGCGAAGCTAGGCAGTCACAAAGCCACAGAGCGGTTATCCAGTCCCTGGGGCCTAAAACATTTGCTATCTAACACGTCACTGAGAAAGCTTGCCAGCTTTATCCCGCTCCTTAACATGAGTTTGTGTTCCTTGAACCGTGGGGGCATGCTTGTAAAGGAAGTCTAAACCCCCCCACATCCAGAGAACCAGGGCCTCACGCTTACTCACTTACTTAATGTGTGTGGAGGCCAGGGGCTCCCACTTCCACATTGTGGGTTCCTGGGACTGAACTAGGGTCACCACGCTTGGTGACAAGCGTCATTATCCACTGAGCCATTTCACTGGCCTTGCTTTTTGTTTTTGTTTTTTGACTGCAAAATACGATGCAGTTAAATACATAAAGTGAAAAAAAATTTTGAAACCCTAGACTTAAAAAAAAAAAATCTTGAGGTGTTTATATACTTCTCACAAACTTAGAAAATGTTCCTATTCCCAGAAAATGGTACAATTTTGCTAAGCTAAAAGCAAGTTCTCAGGTCAGAAAAAAAGCTACATTTATTTTATGGTTAACAGGAATAACAAAGTCCTTTGTCCACTTGATTCACCCCTAGACTGTAACTCTACACACTGGTGATCTACCTTAGTCCCCACTTCTCCTTTCAGATTCCATCCCACAACACCACAGAAGGAAGCCGGAGAAGGAAAAAAGTACCAACACCAGGAGCTGAGGAACCCAAATCACCGAAGCAAAAGTCCCCTACCCAAGATGAGGCCACAGCTGGCAGAGTCAGAGGAAGGCAAAAGCACACACCAAAGCCACCGCAGTTTGTCAGGACAAACACACCAAAAAGAGAAACAACCACAGATGCCAAAAACCCAAAAGTCATTTAATAAAAAAGACAACTATTACCCAGAAACACTGTCAAACACATAGTCCTCTGAGTTCATGCCCGGCATCCGAAGACTGAGGTCCGAGGGGAAGAAAACCTGAAATATCAACATAGAGAGCCACGGCCATTTAACTACCATCTTAGTCACTAATGACCAAGGTCTGCTATGGATACAGGGTGTGGTGTCTGGCAACCCACAACCCGTTTGAGGCTCATTTCAAAGGAAGAATCCTAAATCTATTAAAAAATGAATTAAGAAAAGTTAAAAAGAAAAGGTAAATATCAGCCAGGTGGTGGTGGTGGTGCCTTCAATCCCAGTGCTCGGGAGGCAGAGGCAGGTGATCTCTGTGAGTTGGAGGCCAGCCTGGTCTACAGAGTGAGTTCTAGAACAGCCAGGACTACACAGAGAAACCCTGTCTCCAGAAGCCAGTAAATAAAGAAATGAATAAAATAAAAAGTAAAGGTCTAATTTTACATAGCAGTCAGGTGAATAACCGCACACACACTCCACTTGGTCCTGAGATCCTCTCTTTCCCTTCCTTATCTTTCCCAACATCACATGTTCAGAGTCGAGAATCTGCAGCCAAAATACAAGGGCCAAGAGTCAAATTTGCACCAGGGCTGGGCAAGCCTGCCACCCTTTTCCTGGGGACATGGGGAGCGCCAGTTTCTACACCTGACAGACGCTGCGGGGGCCGGGGAGGGAGCAGCCTCCAACACCCTGCGTGTCTGGCTTCTCCCCGATGGCGGTTTGCATGATCAGACCCCTAGAACTCTGCAGAAACGTTCGTAATGATCTCGAGAATGGCAGAGCTGCCACGCTGGCCTCGGGAGCTTGCGTGGGTCCAGAGTGAAAGCTGAAGAGATGCTATGAGAATGCGCTGCAGCCGGTGGAAGATCACGCCTGGGCTCCGTTTCTCTCTCTCTCCCCCAGCAAATCTCTTAGCAGAAACCATAATTGTTACCTCAGCTGTTTGTAAGATTACCCATGAGCCCTTGATGATAATTTTTGGATTTGTAGGTTTAGCTTACAAATTATACCTACAGGCCTTTCTCTTAAAAAAAAAAAAAAAAAAAAAAAAAGAAAAGAAAAGAAAAAAACTTTTATTCCTGATCCACTCATTCTGGGCTAAGTTTCAAGCTTACATAACCAGGAAAAGGTGGAACCCAATACTTAGACAAACACGCCGCTGTCTTAGGAAGATGTTTTTGTCTTTTGTACCTCCTGAACGCCCTCCTTGAAGGTCTCAGAGAAGGTGGAGTCTGGAGTCCTCCGCTGAGCGTTGGGAGGCTGAGTGCCAGAGCTGAACTGGTCGGCGCTGAGGCTCCGGTCAAAAACCACCACGCGTTCAGAGGGCTCAGAGTGGTACACTGCAGGAGGGATGCCCACAGCAAAGCCGTGCGGCTGGATTTCTGTCTTGATGGAGTGGGTCGGCATGGTGGCTATGGAGACGGTGACTGTGGTATCGGGAGCTGTCAGGTGGCCTCTCTTGTCAATGCCCAGTTGGTTGCCATGGGGGAGGACGATGTTGAAGGGCACGTTTTTCAACACTTGCACCCTGTTTTCTCCAGCAGAGATGAGGGGCTGCTCTGTCACACTGGGAATGCTGTTCCTTCAGGAAAGGGGAAAGGACACTGTAGTTCCAACCTTGATGCTGACACATTTGGAAGGAGCAGGTATTGGGGCTCGAACCCAGAGCTTTATACATACCTAGCACAGACAACCCCACACCCTGATGGTCTAGGCTCCCCACAGTAGCAAAAGACTTGACAGAAGCCAACTAAACAGAAAATGGAGGAAGGGCCCATTCCTGGTGAAGACACCAGTCAAGCAAAACCCAAATGCATAAGCACAATTGCTCTGAAATGCTGGGACCCAAAGCTCTCCAGCACGTGCTATTCCCAATAACCCTAATGCAGACCCTCATATTTCACTGTCAGCCTGAAGCTGTAAGCACAGTCTGATCAGTTGGATTAAAGCCACAGATTCTGGAGTGAGATCACCTGGGTTCAAATTTTGTGTCGGCTTGAGCAAGCTATTTTGTCTCTCAGGACTCCATTGCTCTCTGTGAAAAGTAAAAACACTTTGTCCTGGCTTACATCTCTGCTGCTGTGATAAAACACTATGACCAAAAGCAACTTGGGGGAGGAAAGGCTTGCAGGTCACAATCCAGCCTCAAGGGAAGCCATGGCAGGAGCCCAAGGAGAGCGGAGGAGCACGGCTCAGCTACCTTTCTTTTATAGCCCAAGTCTGCCTGCCTTTGGACAGCCCCACCACTGGGCCGGGCCTCCTGCACCAATCAGCAATTGACAAGATGCCCGAGACATGCCCACAGGCCAATCTGCTGGATCGTTCCTCAGCTGAGATTCCCTCTGCCCGGGGAGATTTGTGGGTACCGAGGATGGAGTTCAGGGAACAGCGTCCAGCACACAGGTGCTCACAGGTAAGCAGTACCAAGCATCACTTTCTACCACTTATGCCTTCCGGCTTCCCCAAGGAAAGCTCATCATCATACTCTCTCAGAGAAAGGTCATACAAGATTAACTGTTTAATATTTGGGTAATAAGAATGTGTAGTTTAAAAATACGTAATAATATTTTTGTGTATGCCTGTGTACACATGTGTGGATGTGCGTGTGTATACACATGGATATATGTAGAGGAATGTGTTCTTTGTTGTTGTTTTGTTCTGAGGTTGTTTTTTGTTTTGGTTTGGCTCGGTTTGGTTTTTTGAGACTGGGTTTCTCTATGCAGCCGTGGCTGTCCTGGATTTGCTCTGTACACCAGGCTGGCCTCAAAGTCACAGAGATCCACCTGCCTCTGCTTCCCAAGTGCTGGAAATGAAGACATGTGCCACCACTGGCCAGCTCATAAATGTGTTTTTAAAGACCCCTGAAATCTTACAAATTGAAAATGTCACAGAACAAAGGCAATTTTGTACTCAAGATCAGCGAAACTATTCAAACCCTGAACTATAAATTCACTCTTGAGGATTGGCCCTAAGGAAAATGTCAGGAAGCTGAGGCAGAAAAATGGAAGCTCCAGGACAACAACCAGGACAACTTGAGATGAAGAATCAAAGGTTTTCCCCGTGGCTTTGTCAGCAAAAGACTAGGCATGGCTGCAAAACTAAGCACATTGCGAGTTTGCTTCAAGACACTCCATCAAAAGCACATAAAATAAGACATGAATTAATTTGCCTTATGAAATAGTTGTCAGGAGTGTAGACTATGAATTGTGACTCACTCCTTAAGTCAATTTCTGTTATCCCCCAACTGCAAGACAGTATCTGGCTCCACAGCCCGGGCTGGCTTTGAACCCCTGCTTCAGACTCCCTAGGATTACAGGTCTATGCTACCATGCCCAGCTGTTTTATTCTCTATTATTAATAAAACACGGGGCAATTTGAAAGCTGTTCTTAGGGCTAGCAGATGGTTCAGTGTGTAAAGGTGCTTGCTGCCAAGATTGACACGTTGAGTTTGATGCTCAGAAGCCACACAGTGGCAAGAGGGAGCTTCCCGCAAGCTGTCCTCTGACCTCCGCATGTTCACTTGGTACCCACAAACACGTTCATGCACACAAATAAAATAAATAAGCGTAAAAACAAATCATTTAAAGACCTTTCACGGCCTTAAGGTTGAGTCTTAATTAATCTATAAAAGTTTTAACCTAAAATATTTTAAAGATGCCTTCAAGAGGAGTTCCGACATTAGTTCGCTGAATTTTACGCAGGCAACAATTCAAGAGTCACTGGTACTTAACTTTTACTTTTGCAGATCTGGGAGTCACCCCAGTAACCTGCCTAGCAACTGCTCCATCACCAAGATGTATGTCAGGGCTTGCTCTGCCTAAACCGGCTCTCACGGAGAGTCCAGGCTAGCTAGAGCTCCTGAGCGTCCTGCTTCTGCCTCCCAGATGCTGTTGTGCCACCACACACCATGGTTTTTTTTTGTTTGTTTGTTTTGTTTTTTCCGACCCTTCCTCCTGTCTCATCCCCCTCTAGAGGGTCTCAATGAAGATGCGCAAACACGAGGTTTTACTCAAACATCCCTCTGGAGTGGTAGAGGTTGGTGTTCCTGTTTTCTAGGAAAGGGAATGCAGCTCAAAAAACACATAACTTCTTAGAGTACCAGAGGTGAATCAGGATCTGAGGTGACGGTCACTCTACCGTCCCTGCCACCAGGCCCTTCCTGGCTTTGCTTGGCAGAGCCTGCCTCTTCATGGGTACATGCGTGCCTGCCTCTACAGGAGCTGCCGTGACGTACCTTTTGCTGTGCTCTGGTTCCGGGTGCTCCCCCTCTGGCTTTGCGACTGATGAGCGGCGCTCCCTGGGAACCTGGAGGGTTAATAGCAATGAAAGGCGCTCAGTCTTTCTCCAGGGGAGAGGGCTTCCCCCCCCGGAGGAGCCAGCTCTCCTGATTGTCTGCTGGGCACCATCTGCCCCAAAGGAGCTAACAGCCTGCTCACCACTGCCGTGGGCAAGGGCAGCTGCCAGACAGACTTGGGCATCACAAACTTACTTCATTGTGAGAGGAAGGATTTCTTTCTTCTTTAAAATTTTAAGGTATGTATTTTACGTGTATGAATGCTTTGCCTGTACCTATGTCTCTATACCACGTGAATGGTGCCCAGGGCCAGAAGAGGGCATCCGATGCCGGGAACTGGAGTTACAGATGGCTATAAGGTACCACGTGATCGCTGGGAACTGAACTCAGGCTCTCTGGGAGAGCAGCTGGTACTCTTACCCTCTGAACCATCTCTCCAGCCCCATTCTATTTTTTTTCCCCTAACTCCTCTTTTCTTTGCCCCCAAACTGAAAAGCAGGCAAATGACACTGGGAACACTATGGCATTAACCCACCTGAGACATGGTCCAAACAGGCACACAAACCTTGTTGAGACGTGTACACCAGGCTGCTCTGCAGTGAAAGGATTCTTTCATACTTTGCCATTAGCAACAAAATAAAGCGGCCTGAGGGATGGCTCAGTGGTTAAGCCTGCACACTGCCCTGGCACTGGGGTTTGGAGCCTAGCATTCACATCAGGCAGTTCACAACCACCTGTGACTCCAGCTCCAGGGGACCCAACTCCCTCTTCTGGTCTCTACAGGCACCTGCACTCACGTGCAAAGACTTGCCAGTAAATCCCCGAATACAAACACAGAACTAAAAATAAACAGGGCGTTCTTTAAAAAGATGAAAGTATCATCCGATTTATTAGGGCTCCATGTTTAAGCATGGCTAGCTATTAAGAACAACTGACACCTACAACCAATGAACACAAGGAGCCATCCCTGAGTGCCAGCTGTTGGTCAACGCCAAGGAGAAAGCAAACACAAGCCACTCCCCAGCACCAAAGAGGGCAGTCTGTGGCAGGGAACTGGACTGGGGCTGAAGCCCTGACTGAATGCATCTGAGCTGCTGGGACTAGGAATCAAAGATGACACACAGGCTGGCCATATGACCTGTGTGAATGGCACTGTCCAGTGGACAGTGAGTGAGTGAGTGAGTGGCAGCTCAATCACTGGCGCTCCATTGGGGACCACGAGGCAGAATGCTGTAAAAACCCGTACAGAGTACACACAATAGTTAAGGCTAATTCAAACTGTCTAGAAACAGGCAAGAAAATGTATTCTGATCTTAGAACCAGGTCCCAGAGTTGGAAAAGTGTGCATTTCTCCCCCCGCCCCCCGATGGACTCCCAAGGCTTTGTATCAGTGGTTACAGAAAAGGCAGTCGCTCTGACCACCCAGAAGGCGAGAGCACAGCTCAGGCAGCAACAACCCCTTTTCATGGCACCAGGAACCAAGTTTGGTAAAACATTCCAACTTGGGGAGACACGGCTACTGCCTTTTTTTTTTTATAGCAGCGTCTCCTTTGGCGAGGGCCAGAGCAGCTGTTTAAAAACCAGCCTTTGATTCTGTGATTGTAGATGCTCAGCTTTGAACCACCTTTGAAAAACCAGGTACCTATTAGAGTATTTATAGTCCCTCAGTGGCAACCAGCAGATGACTATTTTATAGGCTGCTGAATCAGGTGTGGTCTGAGAGGCTGTGAGGAGCCCGAGGCCTACCTTGTAGTAGTCGTAGAGCAGGCCCAGGGCAGCTGCGCTGTCTTCGTCGCCGTTGATGCTCATCATGGCTTTGGTCGCCGCAGTGAGAGGGTTTTCCAGGAATGACTTCCAGGCTTCGTCCTCGCTCGTGTAGGAGCGCCGCTGCGGATAAAGAGCTTCATTCTGGAGAACCAGCACTGGCCTTTTGCTTCAGAGGAAGAAATTCAAAGTTAAACCCATACTTCCTACAGCAAGACAGCCTATGAGCTGTTCAAAAAAACCAAAACAAAATAAAACTGAACAAACAGTTCTTTGACATTCCTATAAAATAGGACACATGGCCCTGTGCCAGGATATAATTACAGGGGTAGGCAGCCCAGTGGCAGAGCAACTGCCTAGCATGGGCAAGGCACTGGGTTGGAGCTGCACTACAATGAACTGAATACCGACAGCTTTTGATAGCATTCCTGAAGAGAACTCAGTAAATAAAATGATGTCCACACTCCTCTTACGGGTATTTTTGAAATAAATAAAAAGGCCCAGAAAATTCAGATTTGGTTTACAAAACGCTTTTTCATGGCAGATTCTGAGTCACCTCGTGGCATTAGCTATGTCAATGACCTTAGTAAAATAAAGACACGCTCAGAAGGCAGAGCAGACCTAAGGAGCCTCGTCAGACACACTGAGGTGATGCTGATTGTCAAAGTCCAAAACCTACCCCAAGAGGACACAGGGCTATTCAAGTATTTTTACAACAGCACACACGGGGATTCATCGAGGCACAGAGACTTTTCAGAGGCCTGAGAGGCCTGTGCCCTCTTCCTAAGCACACACAGGGTTCACCATGCTACTACATGTGACTTCCCTCCTCCCCCCACCGATGCCATGACTTAAAACAGCTCCTTCCGAGAAACAGGGGCAGGAAGGAGGGAGGGGGAGCGAAAGGGACATTTCGCTAATCCTTCAGGGTAAATGAGAAAGTTAGAAGACTCTACTGTTACCAGCAGAAGGAGCCTGGAATGTAGCCAAAGGGGACTATAAATCAATAAAGAAGCATAATCTCGCATGGGAGTGAACTGCTCATCCTAGAGATAGACACTTAACGTACAACAAACGAAGCCGCAGAATGAAAACCAGCCTTAAAAAAAAAAAAAAAGTGAACAAATGTGATTAAAAAAAAAAATCTTTCCATGGGCCCCGGGAAGATGGCTCAGGGCTAAAGGCACTTGCTCATGAGTCTGATGATGTAGGTTTCTTCCCTTCCACCAACAGAGAGGAAGGAGAGAATGGATTCCTGCAAGTTGTCCTGACTTTTATACATACACACACACACACACACACACACACACACACACACTGGGCAAACTCTTCTTTGGCTGGTGAGATGGTTCAGCTAGTAAAGGGACCTGAGTTAAATCTCCAAAACCCCCATAGTCAAAAGAGAGAAAGGAAGGCCTTGCCACAAGTTGTCCTTGGACCTCAGAGAGTGTATGTGTGTGTGTGAGAAAGACAGAGAGAGAGAGAGAGAGAGAGAGAGTACACAAGGAGGGGAGCGGAGTGCAAACACAAACTCATAAAACAAAATATTAAAAAAACTTTACTTAGGCTTCAGGATTTGGTGGCACAACTCAGTGCTGAGCATGTGATTTCTCTGCCTGAGGCCAGGGGCTTCTTGGGCTGAATCCCCGACGCTCCCTCCCCCCAAATAAATAAAATCTTCATTAGCTTTTCACACCAGGCAAAGACTATTTCACATTAACAGCGCAGTTTGCGGGGGAAAGCCAGAAAATCAATGGTGATTTTAGTGGCGCTTCATAGGAGATTTAATTTAAATGATTCAAAGCAAACACTACCGATTCCAAAAACTGGAAATGTCAACAGTCTCAACAACTGTTCAGCTGGTATTATTTAATAAGTCAATAGAAGGAGAAAATGGAACGTTGACTTTAGCAAGACGAAGCAGTAACTTTTTGTGTGTGAGGAGAAAAAGAATGGAGGAGGTGGTGTCTGGAACTTCTCTGAATTATGGCCGTCCAGGCTCAGTTCTCATTGCAACACACGAATGAAATATGCAGATGGCCTAGAGGTGACCTACCTTTTCTAAGAGCGAGTGTAGAAAGTCTGATTATCTTTTCAAGTAATCAGCAAAGGTTAGGGCTTGGCAGTCACCCAAATCCTTCAAAAACAGATATGGATTTAGAAGAAGAAGAAGAAGAAAGAAAAAGAAAAAGAAGAAAAAAAAAAAAAAAAAAAAAAAAAAAAAATTTTAAAAAACGAGAAGAAAAAAAAAAAAAAAAATCCAGCAATTTCATTTGCCCTGAGAAGTCAGAGCTGTTTCGGAGTGCGTATCTTTTAATTTGAGCCTATGAAGACCATTCTAAGGGTTAACATCTGGAGGCAGCTTATCATTTTGAAATTTAAAAACCAAGAAGACTTATCTTTACAAATCTCAAGTTTTAACCAAATGAGAGAAAATACCCAAAATGCCATTCCTCCAAGCCTTTGGGTCCTGAGGCCAATAGGGAAATGGTGGTACTCTGGTGAGATTCCCTAGCGCATTGCTGAGCTATTATTAATAGCCTAATAGCTACTTCCAGAGGATTCTGACAGCACTTGGCTCATTCAACAGTTGTGATGCTAGTTTTTCAAGCTTCCCGTCTTCTCACATCCTACACTGGCACAAGCGTCAGAAAATAAATATTATCCAAGTGGGTTTAGGTCCGCAATTACCCTGAAGGCATTGTATATTTTCAAAGTATGCCTAAAGCCAAGAGGTTAGCGCTGGCGTTTTCGCCTCGTCAGTAAGTAGAGAAATAAACACAAGAACAATTGCAGCCCACTTCTTCAAGACCAGCAAGCGTTGTTCCAGCCCGGGGAGGTTCACGGGTGTTTTCAAATGAGCCTTAGACCTTCAAGAGTTACGGGTCAGCGTTCCAAAACGAGAGCCGAACACTAACTGAACTGCACTTTCTACAAGACAGGATGAATCTCTTGCTGATTTCACACACAGCTCCTTCAGATAACAAGGCATGAGAAAATCACCCTCAGCAACTAACTCCGAAGCTAGTTCTCTGCTCCAGATTTACTGAGCCGAGATAGACGGGCTCTTCCAGGACATCTTTATAATGTACACAAAAGTTGCCAGTAAAATCGAGAACTATCCGCCCCCGCCCCCAAGTCCTGCCACCGTCCGATCCCATCTCACACCATCAACTGAACCTTCCTCGCCACTTTCCGAAATCCCCAAAATTCCAAAAAGCAATCCCGATTCGAGAGTACTCCCTTAGCTTTAGCACCGGGCTTGCAGTTTCTTCCTCTTGATATTCCCGAACAGCGAAGAAAAAAAAAAAAAAAAAAAGTCTTCGGTAATTACCGTCGGTGATGCAAGGGCCCAAGAACACCCACAGCAGCTTTCTCACCCGGCCGCCGAGGCGAGGAAAGCGCGCGGGCAGCGGCCGCTTCAACCTTCCCCTAGATCTCCTGCTCCGGCAGCTCGGCAGGTGACAGCAGGCGGCCCGGGGTCCAGCCGTCCCCACCGATCCACGGGCGCGGGGCCCCGGAGGGCTCGGACAGCGGACCGAGGGCCGAGCGTCCCCCGCGCCCCGCCCCGCCCGGCCGGGCCTCGCGGCCCCCGGAGCCCGCGCCGTCGCGGCGGCAGGTGCGGTGGCCCCCGGGCCCTGGCCGGACTCGCGCCCGCGCCTCACTCACTTGTCGTACTCCTGTGTCATCGCGCTCGCTCGCCGCTGCCGGGCCGCAGAACTGGACTTTCGGGTTGGGACAGTACACCCGATCCGGGGGGGAGGAGGCGGCGGCGAGCGGCGGCAGGCGGTGGGTCCGGAGCGGCGGCCCCGACGGGTTGGGTTCGCTTTTCTCGCTCTGAGCCGGCTCGGCGCGGGCTGCGCGCACTGGGCGCTGGGCTCGGCCTCCCATTGGCTGGCGGCGCGCCGGCCCGAGGCGGGGCTTCGGGAGCTGGGAGGCGGGGAGCTCCTTCTGATTGGTGGACTTGAGGGATGGGGCGGAGCCTGAGGGCCGGGCGGGAGGGTGGGGGCCACGCGGTGCTCGGCGGCGCTGGGGAGTTTGCGCGCGGTTGGCCCTGGCGGCGCCGGCCCCTAGTGGCGCCGGCGCCGCGAGGCTTCGGCGCGCACCCGCGTGGGCGCGTCTCACCTTCCAGTTCTCGCTCGCGGTCACTTCCCCGGCCCCATGGCCTTTGCCTGGGAGATACCTAAGGAAGGTTCCGTTCTGTCTTGGCCGCTGTGCGGGTTTGGAGTTTTCCTGCTGGTCCATCTCTCGGTGTCCGCCGTGTGTGACAGTCGCAAATCTGCACAGCCCCTTAACAACCCATTTTCCCCCAGCCAGAGGTCCCTGTTTATTGAGCGCCTGCCAAATGTCAGGAGCACTGGGTCACTCTGAGCCTCCTTCCCAAGCTCCAGAGGCCCCCACCGGATTCTCGGCTTGCTTGGCTCTTCAACAGCTCAGACTCCATTCGGGCTTCAGCGTTCTCACCTCCTAGCTGCCTGTGTGCTCTCTCGTTTCGGCCAGCTCCAGGTTGGCTTCACCCCACTTCCTCCCATACTACCCTTCCCCTGAAGGGGCTTTTTTTCTAAGGGTCTGCTTCGTTAGCCTCAGCCCCAGGTCTACTACAATGCAAACAGGGTCCTAGACCCAGAGGACAAGGGAGAGAAGGGAGGGAGGGGGCAGGCCAAGTTCTGGTTCCTCAGCGCAGCCTAGTTTGGGAGTCACGTGACTCATTTCGTGTCCCGAGAGGGGGCAAGTCTGCAGGTGGATGGGGAAAGTGGGGTGGAAGTCTCAGCTTAAAGGCAAAGATGGTGGGGGTGGGGATGGGATTCAAGGTATTTCATAGGGGCAAAGGCACAGCAATGGACTGGGATACAGGGGGGCATCAGCGTGTCCGCTGAAGAGCTGGGAGAGCAGTGTGGCCAGAGAGTAAGTGGGCACTGGCGCAAACTGTAGAGCCCCGAAGGTTTCTGTAAGGTCTTTAATGAGGAAGCTTTGGAGGGCTTGGGGTAGGACATAGACAGACCTCACTCGTGTTTTAAAATAATCTGGCCACTGAATCAGCAAGAGGTGATTTCAAAAATACAAGCAAAAGAAAAATAGCAGCCGGAAGCATGGCCTGGGGTGATGGAGCAGTGAGACGCATTTGGATCCTCAAGGCGTTTGTGTTAGAACTAACAGGGTTTCCTGAGAACCGAAGAGCATGTTAAAGAGTGTCACAGACAGATGCTGTGCTTACAGGCCCAGGACTGGAGAAGTTGAAATAGCCCCAAAGAGAAACCTTGACAAGCAAAAAAAAAAAAAAGTCATGCTTGTTAAGAATAACCAGGTGTTTTCAGCTGAGCAGCTGGATATGACTTGTCCCCTGAGATGGTGGTGAGGCGCAGACATAGAGGTTTAGGGATGGGCTAGGGTCCTGTTCAGGATGTGTTAACTTTAAAGTCTATTTCCACCTGACAGTACACTGCAGTCGAGGGGGGAAATCTGGACCAAAAAGTGATCTCTGGGCATGATCATCCTAAGGCTGGAATTCAAAGCCTTGAACTGGCCGAAGGCAAGCAGGGAGGAAGAAATAGGATGCAATGTTCCCTGGGTCCTGGAGCCTCAGACATCAAAGGCGCTGAGGGAGAAGAGCCAGTAGCGGAGACAGGGCAGAAGGAGGCTGCGCTAGGAGGAAAATGAAAGCACGGGCCGTGAAGGTGAGTGAACCCAGGAGGAATGTGCCTTTGTCCTGTGTTGGCCAATGCCCGTCTCTCCACCCTGTTTTCCCAGTTCTCTAAGGCCCTCGCACCGCACAGTAACCAGAGACATGATGCTCATAGCCGCTTCCAGCCTCTGTGCTCAGCCCTGGTGCAACACTGGGGCCATATATATACATACACACACATATATGTGCACACATGCACAAATGCACACACACACAGACAGGCAGAGTGGCCCTTCATAAAGCACAATCCCTTGTCACTCCAATAGCACACACCCTTTCTAGGCCAGCTGCCGCCCTGGAGACTGGCAGGCAGCTTCACTCAGACTCAGGAGTCCTTCTGTTCCCCTAGCTGCATTCCCGAGCCTTGGTCTGGTGAGCTCTCCACGGTGCGTGCGGCACGGTTCCAACAGACTCGCCATACCCTGTTTTCCAGGTGTGAGACTCTTAAGCGAGCTTTCCCAGAGAGGGTATGTCCTTCTGTCATGGCTGGCTCACCAGCGCTGGCATGTACATGGAAAAGGTGCTGGAGATGGTGTCCTGAATGGCACAGTTTTCTGTAGGCACCCGAGGCCCCACATTCTGGTCCCTTCTGGCTTAACCCTCTGGTATAGAAGACACTGAGGAGCATTGGTCCATTGGGTTCAGGGTCTGATATGTGGCAGGTGCCAGATAACCAGGAACAATGAGGACAGGTGGAGGCGTAAAGCAGAAACAGCACAGGAAGGACCACGGTATTTGATTATAGATATAGTAATAAAAAAATATTAGGCCTTAAGTGTGGTGGCACAAAATTGTAGTTCCAGCACTCAGGAGGTAGAGACTGTTGTCTGCATCTGTATAATGAGTCTGAAGCCAGCCTGGACTATATGAGACCTTGTAACAAAACAAACAAACAAACAAAAACTGAAAAAAAAATGGGTCTTATTTGGAAACTTCAAGATAGGATGGTTTCTAATGCATTCTGAAATTCAAGTTCACATCTGTGAGCTGTTAGCATTAGGTCTTTAATTTTGCTCCACTTTTTCACACTTATGTATTGTGTGTGTATGTACGTGACCCTGCGTGTGTGTGGATATGAAAGGACAGCTTGTGAGAGTTGGTTCCCTCCTCTCGGCAGGTGGGTTCCGGGGACTCAGGTAATCAGGCTGGTGATAAGCTCCCAGACCCGCTGAGCCATCTCAAGGGCCCTCATTTAGACTTTAATGGGAGAGCAGTTTAATTATAAAAGGCAAGATGTGCTCACAGTTCAAGAAAAATAAACCAAGAAATGAGTAAGAAAGGGAAGAAATGAATTTAAGCAATACGGAAGAGCTAGAGTTCAAGTGGGCTTCTCCATCTGTCAGCTCCTCTTCCCCGAGAGAACTGTCACTGTTTTGTGTGTGTTCCCAGATTTTTCTATGTAATTGCAAGTGTATAGGATTCTTCCTAGGACGACTTATCACTTCTTACATTTTCCATGTCAGAGCACTGAAATCTATATTTCTTTGAGCTGGTGTATGATAGAGGCTAGTGGTGAGCAGTAACTTTTCCCTTAGCTTTTCACGATCATAAACATTCACAGTAAACATCCTTCCAGGTACATTTTTGCATACAAGGCCAAATGTAGTCATAGTATAGATTTCGAGAATTGGAGTTGGAGAGTGTGTGTGTGTGTGTGTGTGTAAGATATGCACACTTGGAATTTAATTTTTTTTAATTTTATGATATCATTATTTTATATTATTTATTTATTTTTAATTTTTATTAATTATACTTTATTCACTTTGTATCCCCCCTGTAGCTACCTCCCTCCTCCCCTCCCAATCCCACCTTCTTTCCCCCTTCTCCACACATGCCCCTACCCAAGTCCACTGATAGGGGAGGTCTTCCTCTCCTTCCTTCTGATCCTAGTCTATCAGGTCTCCTCAGGAGTGGCTGCATTGTCTTCCTCTGTGACCTGGTAATGCTGCTTCCCCTCAGGGGGAGGTGATCAAAGAGCAGGCCAATCAGTTCATATCAGAGACAGTCCCTGTTCCCATTACTATGGAACCCACTTGGGCTCTGAACTGCCATGGGCTACCTCTGTGCAGAGGTTCTAGGTTACCTCCATGCATGATCCTTGGTGGGAGTATCAGTCTCTGGAAAGACCCCTGTGCCTAGATATTTTGGTTCTGTTGCTCTCCTTGTGGAGCTCCTGTCTTCTCCAGATCTTACTCGTTCCCACTTCTTTCATAAGATTCCCTGCACTCTGCCCATCAGTTGGCCATGAGTCTCAGCGTCTGCTCTGATAGCCTGCAGGGCCGAGCCTTTGAGAGGCCTCTTAACATTTTCACTATTGCAGATGTGTGCACATGAGGTGCATGTGTGGGGGCACATGTGCATGCCAAGGCACTCGCATGGCAGTCAGAGGAAGGCATTAAGGAGTCAGTTCTCTCCTTCCGTCTTTATGTGGGCTCCAGGCATGAAACTCAGGTTCTCAGGCCTGTGCGACACGGACCTTCACCTGTTGATCTAGCTCTCACCAGACCATGGGTGGAATGTTTCAGATCTTTATAAACATAATCCCAAAAGCTGTGCCCTTTAGACAAGTAGCCACTCAAAACTGGCCGAAGCTATGACCGGGACAACACCAGGCATTGTCAGAGACAGATATGAAAAACAGTATCTTACTGTTTTGAACTACATTTTTTTAGTTATGAGTGAGGCTTATCTTTTTGGAGGGCCTTCTTAAACTTAAGAATGGGCCAGCGCTGTTGGTTTGTGCTGTTTTTCTGAACTGGAATCTGATTATATATGGTCCTGACTGGTCTCAGACAATCTCCCCGCTCCGGCTTTTGAGTAGCTGAGTGCAGGCATGTAGCAGAGCACCGAGCTGCAGTCCCTTTGTTGTTGTTTCTTTATTTCTATCACTTTGATTTGGGTGGGATGTGTTTGTTGCTTTTTTTTTTTTTTTTTAACTCACTTTATAGATCAGGCTGGCCTCAAACTCAGAGATCCTGCCTGCCTCTGCCTCCTGAGTGCTTTGATTAAAGGTGAGTGTCGCACTGCCTGGCTGTTGTTTGTTTTTTAGACAGGGTCTACTGTGTACCCCTCAAACTCATGATCCTCCTGTCATAGGCTTGTAGGTTGGGGTATGGAAATGTCACACCATGACCAGTCAGTGGCACTGCTTTAAAAAGAATGTTGTGTCCTAAGAGATGGGTGTCAGGGTAGGGCACTCTTGGGGCGGCCCCTCGTCCCCACCCCAGTGCAGATAGTGTGGTAGCAGCGGCCTCTGGAGACATGTGTCAAGGTTGGCCACCCAGTACTCCTGCCGGCTTAGGGAGGCTGCTTTCCACACAGTTACTTCTCTCTGGCTTTACTGTGTTCCCCCTGCTCCTGTGGTCCCATGGCTCCAAGAACGGTGGCTGTCATCAGAAGCGCCCTACCTGTTGGAGTTTCTTCCCCAACGTGTTTCCTAAGTGACAGCCCAGTTGAGAGCATCCAACACGCTATATCCCTATTACAGTGCTGAGTTTTAGCATCTTCCCTGGCTTTAAAGGCCCAACCTGCCGTGCATCTGGAGTTACTCCCAGGGGCTCTGGTCACTGTCCCTTACTAGGGCTGCTCTGCCCTCTCATTAGTTTGGTCACACATGGCTTTGCGAGATCAGGATTCCAACTGTAGGTCAGCAGAGTAACCCTGAGTAAGCTACACCCTCACAGCCCTCAGTTTCCACGTGGAAAGTGAGGGAAGCAGTTTTGAGTGTCATGGAGTTAATTGCAGTGATGTATCTCAAGAGTTTCCCACAGTGGGGTGTACTCGTGGGACACTGTGTGACATGAAAGCAGAAGTGAGACTGTTTGGGAGAGGGAGGGGGTCCAGCCAGAGGGGGACAGTAGAGGCAGAGCAGGAACCGAAGGAAAGTCGAATAACGCTCAAATATGAAAATGTCATAATGGCACCGATTACTGTGTACACCAGCTTTGAAAAAATAATAACGACACAATTAAACTTAAATCCCACATCGAGCTGGGTGTGGTGGCCTATAATCCCAGCACTTGGGGAGGCAGAGGCAGGTAGGTCTCTGTGAGTTCAAGGCTAGCCTGATCTACACAGCGAGTCCAGGATAGCCAAGGCTACACAGAGAAACCCTGTCTTAAAGCAAGCAAACAAACAAAAATCCTATATTGCGTGGCACATGGGCATTTAAAGATGGCTTCTGCCTTTTCTAAAGATCTGCCGCACAGTAATAGAACACTTGCCCAGAAAGGGCCAGGACTGGCATTCAGTTTCCCTAGAACTCTTCCTGCATCCCAACAACATAAATATTCTAAGAGCAGGAACTGGGCACTTAGACCTTAGGCAGGCCACCTCATTGCCTCCAGCAGCCATTTGCGGGGCTCACTGCCTTCGGTGATTTTAGGCCTGCCCAAAAGGCCGGTAAGGAGGGGACACCCCCAGTGGCTCGATGATAATGGCAGAGCCTCTGTGCCAGATCTCCGCCTGCCCCACCCAGCTCACCGACTTAGACCTTTGCCAGCCTGAGATGAAAGACTTTCCACTCTGGAGAACAGGGTGTGGGCGTCGACCTAGGCTGATTCTCCCCACTGCCTCCAGCCCCAGGATGTAGGAAGCTGCTTAACTTTCGAGTCCAACATGGGCAATCAAGTCATAATCACTGTTATTATTAAAGTCTTCTGCCAGTTTTGGGGGAAAAAAATGTCACAAATTGGGCATAGTGTGACACACCCGTGATCCCATCACTTCCAAAGGCAGAAGAGGCAGGAGGCTTAAGAAGTCCATGTTAGTCCAAGCTGTACGGTAAGACCCTCTCAAAGAAAAAGAAAGAAAACACAGATGTCCCATAGAGTTCTGGGCATTTAACAGGAGCTTAGTGAATACAATTACAACCTCCTCAAAGTTTCCTTATCCTAGCAACAATTCTACCTCATATTTTAAAAAACTGTCAAGCATGTTGGCATCAGTGGTGACTGTTATTCAGGGTGGTAATGACCTTGGTCCTCCTTGGGGAGTATTGAGTGTCCGGCATGATCAGATACACCCAGGAGCCTCTGCTCCTTAAAGCTCTCTGAGGCAGCCTTCTCTCATAGAAGGAGAAGCTGCTGCAGGGAGATAATTAGTTTCAGAGTCTCGAAGTGTGGCATGTTCCCTTCAGCACCTTGTCTCCCAGCCCCATACTTTCTAACAAGTTTTGATATTTCTGCCTGAGATTCCAAGATTCCCCCATGGCCCAAACATCAACCCATTGTAGAGCAGCGTGGACACATTCAATGTGGCAGAGCTGTGGCTTGCGCGTTCTAGTGACAGCATCTAGCTCTGTGGATGGCATTTTGTGGAGGCCCAAGCAGAGACTCAAACCTTGAGAGTCACTCTCAGGATTGCACTCATTTTCGTCATCCCTATGTTCGGCTTTCAAATGCGGCAGTTGTCTGTCGTGAACATGCTTGCTGAAGGTCTTCCCCCCTCCCCCCATCCAGCCTGCCACTGCCAGGGCTTGCGTGAGTCTTGTCAGGTACCTGGGACTTGATCCACACTCCAGTCCACAAGCAGTCAGCTGTGCTCCTGTTTGTGAATGGAGGCAGAGGTGCCTCCGTGGGATAGGGCGTCACCCGCCTTCTGGCATCTACAAGAACCAGGATACCTCACATTCTTCTGCTGTGGCTTCATTGTCGATTGATCATTCCAGCAAGGGCTCGGCGGTTGCAACATAACTACCAGAAAGCCCTAGGCTCAGAAGCACAGGCCCTAATGTCAGGGCAGTCTCTCACCTGTGACGAACACAGAGTGGGTGTAGCCAGCAGAATAGGTGCCACTTGAAGAAAACTCCCAGATGGGGTCCAAGAGGTCAAACAATGCTTGCTGGCTCACACAGCCGCATTTACTCTTGAAGTAGCAGTCCCAGTGGTGACCAGTGGTCAGATGTGTGATACAAAATACATATCTACGCCATGTTTGGTTGACAGCCCTGGGAGGCCTCTGCCCCTTTCTAAGGGAAATAGAGGAAGAGTGAATGGGGAGGGGACAGGAGGAGGGACTGGGAGGAGAGGAGGGAGGGGAAACTGTGGTCTGGATATAATATATGAGAGAATAAATTAATAAAAACCAAACCCAAAATACATATTTAATTAATAAAAAACCCCAAAATACACATTTGAAATTGTTGGGGCATCATATACATCTCTGCTCACAGGGGAGACGACCTCGATTTGAAGGTGGGGAACAAGCCAGGGTCAGATCACGGCTCAAAGTTCACGCTTCGCTGACTCGGCTCTTACAGAGGTTTCCCTGTGCTGACAGTTTCCTTTGCTTGAGAATCACATATTTTTCGCTCTCAATTTTATATGTTCTTTCTCAGCCAGGAAACCGCCAAGTCCAGTGTCTGGAATACTGAGTCACTTTTGTTGGTGCTAACTGGAATAAAGAGCTACAGGCTGAAGGGAGAGGGAAAATCCAGGGCATTTTGCAAGAAGCAGCAGTGAGGAGAAGCGGGCGGCTGTTTGGGGAACTGTGGTGGCTCTCTGGAAGCAGGCAGTGCCTGGTTTGGGCAAAGTCTGAGCACATGCAGTCCTACCTACCGCTTGGGATCAGGGAGCTTAGCGATCCTTTAATCCTCTCGAAAATGTCCAATCATTTTATCATTTCATGTGTGCTGATGTTTTTGCATGTATGTCTGTGTATCACTGGTGCCATCGAGGCTAGAAGAGGGAGGGTGTCTGATCCCCCTAGAACTGGAGTTACATATGGTTGTGAGTTGCCATGTGGGTGCTAGGAATTGAACCCAGGTCCTCTGAAGAGTAGCCCTTGACCTTAATCACTGAGCTATCTCAGCCTTCCTTTAACCCTCTTAACTCCTCAAGAGGGCTGGAGAAATGGCTCAGGGGTTAAGAACACTGTCTGCTCTTCCAAGAGGTCCTGAGTTCAAATCCCAGCAACCACATGGTGGCTCATAACCATCTATAATGGGATCTGATGCCCTCTTCTAACATGCAGATAGAGCACTCATATACGTTAAAACCAAACCAAACCCTCCTCAAAGCCACATATAGCTCCATCTTTATTCCCCTCTGAGCTATGGTGGGGTTAGCGGATGGGAGGCGTCTCTGCAACATGGAACCAATGGACGGCCAGGCAATGAGTGGTGTGTGTGTGTGTGTGTGTGTGTGTGTGTGTGTGTGTGTGTGTGTGTATGTTTCTGAGTATGGAACAGAGAGTCCTGCACATGATCTCTGACACCGTGTAGCATCCCCAGCTAAGTGAGTTTGCAGTAAGCTGAACATACTTACAAACAGCTCAAGTGAAGATGCAGACAAGATGGGCAGAACTGCTGGCACAGGACTGTGATCCTAGCTACCCTGGAAGCTGAGGGAGGATCAGAGGTTCAAGGCTAACCTGGAATTCAAGGCCAGTCTAGGCAACCTTGGAGACTCTTTTTAAGGCAGAAAATAAAAAGAAAGCTAGACCTACAGCTCAGTGGGAGAGCTCTTGCCTAAGATTCATGAGATCCTGGCTTGAATTACTAGCATTACACACAAAAGCATGCACACACACACACACACACACACACACACACACACACAGAGCAGAATTTTTGAATGCCCATTTTTGAATGCTGCCTGCACTCTTAGGAAGTCTAGTTCTTTCTCATACAAGGTCTTGAGTTTCCTAGCCCAAAGTCCCAAAGTCTTCTGGCCCCTCAGAGCCATGAGGCCAACATGCTGAACTGACCTTTTTGGTGTGTGGCACTAGACCCATGTACGTGCAGCTGACCCCCAGCTCCACTGTGCAGTTGCTCTGTCTAGAGAACCGTACACTGCACAAAGGGCATTTATTCACTGACCACAGTGTGTGCTCTAGGGAGAAGGATCTCTTCCTGGGGAAGGCTGGCTGGAGCTGACCTCTAGGCGGGGTTTTCAGGGAGGGAAAGTGTTCTGAGGGAGGGTATTCCTGACAGCAACTCTAGCCCCAGCAAGAGCCAGGGGGAATGAGAAGTCATGGCTTGCCCGAGCTGAGTGAGCACGTATGGGAGCAGGGGGAAAGCAGCACAGGAGCCTTGGTCCAGTGACAAGCCATTGGGCCTCTAGACAGCAAGGAGCCATCAGAGGCTTTGGAGCCCCAGAGTGCTAGTAAATCTATTCTTGGAAAATTGCTGGCTGAGTTATGATAAATACCTGGAGAGAAGGGAGGTTTTGCAATCCCCCTAGATGAGTGGTGAGAGTGTGTGTGGCTGGTAGTGAGACTGTGGGGCTGTGTCGGGGCAGGATGGAGACTGGTGCCACAGGCAGGGAGGGCTAGGGCGCTGGCTGGTGTGAGAAGGGGGCAGGGGACCCCTCGGAGGAGAGAGACCGGGTTGGGGGCCAAGGTGGGCAAGATTCTGAGGATTTCTTTAGATGGAGGCCAGAGTTTTCATTCACACCCCCCCAGGTGAGAGAGGTATCCCCGTGAGTGGATGGAGCCCACAGACTCTGGAGCCAGGCTGCCTGCGATCAGATCTTGATTCTCTGGCTTCCTGTTTGACCCCAAGCAATAAATGAACTCGGTGTCTCAATAGTCCCGCTTGTAAAATAAAGGGGAGCCACGTCACAGTAGTTAAGAGGCTGAGCACGAAATAATGCGCTGCCACGTCACAGCAGGCAAAAGGCTGAGCAGCTCTCACAGCAAGGCCCTGGAATGCTAAGCAGGAGACAGCTATTTGATGGCCAAGAAAGCAACGCCCAGGCTCCCCTCTCTTAGAGAGCTCAGTGATTCAAAACCAGTACTTGAAAGGACACAGACGAGTGTCCATTAAACAGCAAAGTGCCCTGCGGTGACTGATGCAGTGAGGAGCTGTCAGCGATGTCCCCTTTTAGTTGGAGCATCTACCAGCTACAGGGTTCTCTAAGGGGCCTCAAGAAACGACCCTGTACAAGAAGACACATGCAAGCAGACAATGCTTAATGTGCCAAGTAGGATGCGCTATAGGTGCTGGGTAAATGAAAGCCAGGAGCATTCAGGTGCCAAGAAAGGGCAAGGGAGCAGTCGGGAATGGGGGGTATAGGATGAGGCACCAGGGAGGTGTCCAGGGAGGTCCTGGGATGACAGGGATGTAAGGGGCATGTTCAGGGCTCCCATGGGAGAACTGGGTGCCAAAAGGCATTTTTCCCCTAGGAAAAAAATTCTGTTAGTCAAGGACCCAGAGTTAGGCTGGGAGACAAACATGCAAGCTATATGCCTCCCACAGCCAAGAGTTATTGAAGCTAACCATGAGCTTTGGATGCCACGCTCCTTTGGGCAGCCGGCCAGCCCCCATACATGTGAGGGTCTCGTGGGACACAGGTGGCAGTTCTTCCTGGCATGGAGGGGCACAAAGGCAACACAGGTGGGAAAATACATGCCAGCCTAAGATAGGTCCCCAAACACAAAAGCTACAGTTCCTATCTTTAAAGGCGGAACTGCCCATTCTGTGCGGAAGAAGGGGCAGGGTAAAGATAGCCCAAGCATTGAAAGTAGAAACCAAGATCCAAACCTCCAAATAGGCACAATATACTTAAAACTTTGCTTGAGCACTAGGATAGAAAGGAGCTTAAATAAAGTTGAATACAGAGAAGAATGTAAAACTAAAAAAGAAATATGGAAGGATAAGTATATCCAATTTAAAAAGTAACCAAATACATGCCTTTGATCCCAATACTGAGACAAAGACAAGGACAGATAGATTCCCTGTGAGTTCAAGGCCACTACAGAGTAAAGGTTTACTACAGAGTAAATTCAAGACAGCCAGACCACGCAGAGAAGCCCTGTCTCAATAAAAATAGATATATGCACATAGAAATTAAAACTCCAAGGAAAGTAGGAAAAGAAAAAATGTAAATAAACACATGCCTTTGATCCAAATACTTAGGAGACAAAGACAGATAGGTTCCTTGTGAGTTCAAGGCCAGCCTAATCTACTGAGCCAATCCGGACAGTCAGGCTACACAGAGAAACCCTGTCTCAATAAAATTAATAAATATATATCTCTATAAAGGAGGATATTTAGATTCCATACAGTTCTGTTTTGATTTATTAACATGACAATGGTTATATGTTCAATGGTAATGGTGGTATTATACATCCTCTTTGAGAGAGGACAAAATAAAGCAGACCTGAATGAGAATGGGACTGCTGAATTAAATCAGTATATATTTATGCCTTCAAGCTGGAGGACAGAGGCTATGTCATTTTGGGAGAGAGGCTTTGTTTATGATAACAAGAAAAAAAAGAAAAGGGCTTTGGATTCTACCCAAAGTAATAAGGATCATATTTGACAGAAGAGAACCCCTGAAGATCTTGGCCACACACAAGAAGAAAGGAATCAAGAAGACCAAACAGGAGAGGTAACATAATTTGCTGATCCCTCCCATGGGAACAGCTCTGAGACTGACTGGACATTTAAATGTCCCCAGCCAGATCTATGCATAGTCAATAAATATTCTTGATTACAAAATCCTCAAGATCATTCTTTTATATGGCATAGATAAAATTAATTAGTATTACAATTTGGTGTACAATCCAGACTGGCTTAAGAAAGACAGATGTCTTTCTTATGCTCATACAAAGACAAAAAAAAATCCTTAATTTATCTGTGCCTCTTGCACATCTCATGTATTTATTATTTTACAACCGTGTATTACCTATGAGAAGTTACATGTTTTCAGGAAAAAAAAAAAAAAAAAAAAACACTGGTAATGTTGGATCGGACCTGACAGAATGCATCCTGGACGATGCTGAGATGCTGACTCAAGATATTCCAGCATCCTAAATTGTCCTGCCTCAGACTGCTTCAACTGTGCCCTTAAAGCTTGCTTTCAGGACAGCTTCAAAGAAAGCTGCTGATCCCAACTGGGTCAGAATCGCAGACTGTTCCCAACAGGACTTTAAGCCAACATTTTATCAGCATTTAGACTGGATGATGAACATTACTGCCAGCTTACTTAACTATTTTTTCCCCAATTTCTCTCTGGCCCCCCAAAATGTATTCTATGCTCCAGATGTGCAGGAAGTAATCTCAAAGAAGAACAATGGCCCATTCCCTTAGGTTGGGGGGGGGTGGATTTGGATATTCTGTTGGGCTATGGATGTTTGCCATCATTTAGGGGAGTTAGTCACAGGTTATTAAATAGTTTTGATCAGGGAAAAAAAAAAACAAGGATTAAGAACTTAGACTCAGGGATTTGTGTCTTTCCTTTTCTCTATCCTTCTTAGGTAAAGAGAAGTGGGTTGAGAAGAAAAAGGGGGAATATAGATATAATCATATAGGAATAATGGGAGAAAAAGACAGATTATTGAATCTGTTCTTTAATTATTGAACTTTGTTATTCTCAAATATTTTGACACATTGGTATAAATTATTATATATTGATACAAATTTTAGGATGTTTTGATACACATATGTTTAGATGTTCCTACTCTTATATACGGTATTGGACCTTTTGTAACTCATTTCATACATGAAGGGTTTACTTATAATCCTTTTAAAAATACACACCAGGAGTGATGGTGTACAACTTTAATCCCAGTACTTAGGGAAGCAAGAGGAGGGGGAGCTCTATGAGTTCAAGGCCAGCCTGGTCTACAAAGTGAGTCCAGGACAGCAAAGGCTAAACACAGAAACCCTGTCTTGAAAATCAAAAAACCAACCAACCAGACAACAATAACAAAAACAAAACAAAGAAAATCCCCAAGACTGCTATTACAAACTGTTTAGGATAATTAAATATTGTAAGTTAATAGTCAATCAAACTTACAGTCTCGTCAGTTACTAGATTATCACAGAAGTATACATCTTACATTTAACAGATAGTAAATAACTAGAAACAATTTTTGCCTATTTAGATTTACTATAGATGGATAATAATAATTAAACACTATGCAAATATAGATAGGTAGATGGTCTTCAAAAACCTGAGACCTACAGAGTATGGCATGTAGAGATATTTTTGTTATTTTCAGGATTCTTTGACAATGAGACATTTCAGCTCCTGGCAGCACCCCCAGCCTACCTCAATGAAGATGATGGCACTGAATACTCTTCATTGGGAGATGATGGCTTCAAATGTGGCAAAGCCACCGGGCAAAGAAATGCCCCTACTCAAGTGCAGCCAGAATGCTGCCCAATATGGGCAAAACTTGAATGTTGGGAAGTTGGCTACCAAGCTCTGCCAAGACAGGGTAAGCAAGTCCTTCATAGTTTCTACTTCACAAGTCTGTCAGATATGCTGGCCAAAAGGCTGAAAATTATGCTCCAATATTATAGAGAGATATTGGGTGACTGTACAGGCAGCGAAACTGTCTCTGTCATTTTTATTTATTTTGGAAACTACTTGCCTGCACATCCTACAGATAATTTTATTCCTTTTCAAGTCTCTGATGGAATAGAAGACTAGATAGTTATACTGATTTAGGTTCAGAACTAGACTCACTAAGACAGGATAAATGATGTTTTCTACAAGGTTGCCAAATACAAATATGCTAAACATTGTGAATGTAACTTTTATATATTGTTTTCCTGATTGTTTCATAATTGTTCTTATTGTATGTGGTTTATTATATATATTATATATAATTATATGTTATAATATTTAGCCTTTTATTGCACTAAAAGAGGGAATTATAGAGGAATATCTTGTGTGTTGTATAAATGTAGCAGCTGTCAATAAAAATCTGATTGGCTAATTAGCTGGGCAGTAAGTGGAAGGTGGGACTTCCTGGTAGGGAGAAAGGAACTCCGGGAAGAGGAAAGAAGGCCATTTTGCCAGGAGACACTGAGGGAGAGAGATGTGATTATGGGCCTGGGAGGATAGCTGGCCACATGGCTGGATGAGGCAAGGTGGAGAGGTTAACTTAGATGAGCTATTCGAGAGTCTGCCCAGCTAAGGCCTAGGCTTTGAAGATTTTAAAAGGTCTTGCTGCCTTTATTTTTACGGTCTAACAGCTGCCCTGGAGCTTAGGCCTTTCTTCACCAGGAGACATAGACTGCTGGTCTTCAGTAGGCATTTGCAGGAGGTGGGCTAAAGAACAGGGGACATTAAAACTAAGCCACCAAAGAAGCACTGAGCATGGTGGGAGAGGACAGAGTGCTCCAACAGATGGGGGCCTTTACAGAAAGATTTTTCTTCTGGTGTGAATATCGACAAAAAACAAGCAAAAAACTAAGCACATCTTCCATCCTCTTACCTGGGTCCCCGGGATCTGAACTCAAATCTTCATGTTTGAGCGGCAGGCATGCCCCCCACCAAGCCATATTCTCAGTCCAATCCTGGGAATTTTTAAATTAAGAAGCTATCTTTTCTACTTTAGGTAATATTCAGTCACTTCATGCAACTAATGTGAACAACAGTGGTGACAAAGGTCATTATATCTGAGTGGTAGTTTGGCTTTAAAAGTCCCTTGGGAGTACTGAGAGCCACCCAGTTCCCTGCGGAGATTCATAAGGCATGCACTGATTGTTCCGGAAGGAAACACTTGCCCCAGAAGAGCAAAAGGCCAATGAGCCCAGACACAGGCTTCATTTGCTGAGTCTTCTTGGCCATTGGTGTCTGCAGGTCAACCTGGCACTCCACAAGGGCAGCAAACAACTGAACACCCACTGACAGTGCCTTGAGTGCATTAGGAGAGACTGGGCTGTGTGAGGACTTCAGCGGCAGTGTGTGGCTCCTGCAGAGGAAGTATCCGAGTTGTCCCAGTGGGCACGGTTGTGTTTGTGTACTGAAATGGCCACCAGGTCAGAATTCATTGGTGAGATTAAAGTGCAGGAGAGTTGGGGTCTTTGCTGCATAGCAGGTTGCATCAGCTTCCGAAGCCTTTACATTTCTGAGGCTGAGTTCCTCAGGTTTTGGGTCAGCCACGAGCTGCTCCAGACCCTGAGTTCCTATGCCCAAGGGTCAGTGCACTTGACTGTCAGGTGACAAGGGCCAGTGCTTCCACTGTTTGTGCCACATGGCCATTTTGGATCTAACTTCTATTGATTAGGTCATAACAGAACTGCCACAGTCCAACCAATGGAATCTGAACTCTTTGCTCATGAGTGATGGGAAACATGATAAGATCTCAAGAAATCCAAGAACACACAAAAGAAAACTCCAGAATGTCCCTCAGAAGACAGAGAACAGATTTATTAACAAAATTTTAGCATATCAGATATGTCTCTAATCCCAGCTTGCCTAGGGTAGTCCTAGGCTACATATCAAAATGTTTCAAACAAATTTAAAAAAATAACCATTTTTTTTTCCAAAAATCAAACTTAATATACAAAATAGATAGCGGATCAGGGCCAGGTAAGGGGTATCCTAGGAATGCAAGGTTGGTTCAACCCTTGAAATTTAGTCACTGTAAACTACTACATTAACTGACTAAAACAAAGCCCTATGTGTGCCTCTGCACTCAGGAGGCAGAGGCAGGTGGGTCTCTCTGAGTTCTAGGCCAGCCTGGTCTACAAAGCTAGTCCAGGACAGCCAAGGCTATACAGAGAAACCTTGTCTCAAAAAAATAAATAAATAAAATAAATAAACTTAGTAATATGAGACCATGGGATCACCTCAGAGATGCCAAAAAAGCATTTCTTTAAAAAGGACAAGATTAATTTCTGATTTCTAAGACAAAACCTGAAACTCAGCAAACATAAAAAAGCATTTCCTCAGGCTTTTCCTTATACTTTCCTGTGGAGCACTCTCAGCAAAAAAACATGTTTTCGCCCTGGCCTTCACCTGAAGACAGGGATAGGCAGGGTGTTTTGCCAGATCCTCTTCCTTTTGTTTGTGTGAGGGTCACACAGACAAGTGGTTGAGGTAAACAAGTTTGACTTCTTGATGAACCCCTTCATTGTATGGAGGTGCTTTGCCCTGACTATAAAAAGGAATTGTGGAATAAACCATGTGCAACAGTTTCTCCTGGCAGCCCTCTCGAACTGATCTTGCGTGTAATGTGTTATTTTTCATTTTCTTTCAACCCTCACTCCCCACTTGGGAACTGTTTTGACTCTGACGGTGGGCTCTGGCACTCTCCCCAAAGCTTCCTGTGACAAATTTGAAATAAAAAGCCCAATCATTACCATGGCTTTGAGTGATGTGCCCACCTCTCCTGTCCCATCTACTGTACTCTCCTCCCACCCTCCACTCCAGACACTGCCAGTAGCTGGCTATTCTTGAATCTGCTTTTCTGCTTGGTCTCTCTGTCATGAATGATTCCCTGAGGTAACACAGCTTGTTCCCTCTGCTGTACTTCTTGAAAGTTGGTCTCTGCTCAAATATCACCTCCCTAGGAGGTATTCCTCAGTCGTGCTTTGTAGAGCATCTCTTCTTATCACTGTTACCCTACTTTTTCCTGCTTGATTTAATTTCTCTTAAGACACACTGAATTACTATCAGCTCCCAACTAGATCATATGACCCTTAAAGCAGACAGGTTGTTCAATGCTGTGTACCTCTGGTGCCTAGGTCGTGACCAGAACATGGCAGTTCTCCATGTTCACTGAGAAAATGAACTCCGAATAGGAACACACACCTTTCCAATATCCTCACTAGGTGTGACACTTCTTTAAAGCACCTTCCAGTCCAATCTGTGGCAACAGCACTGCATGTCTCCTTGGCTAAGTCTCTGGATTTCCCTAGTCTTTTACCTATTGCTTTGCAAGCACCTTTGCTACATAATAAACTGTTCCTCTGCCCACAACATGCTAAGATATGTTGGCCAGTTTGCTGTGTATTGTGGTGGTGCTGCTCACCTTCTCTTCTGGCTTCTGGGTTTGAGATGTGCTTAGAAGGTCTTCCCATCCCAGGGTCACGGACACACCCATACTGTTTCCTCAAAATACCTACACATATGTGTATTTGAATGCATATATTGTTTAACTCTTTGATCTAGCGCGGATTAACTTTATAAAGAGTGGGGAATAATCTAATCTAAGAAGTAAATTCAAAGCCAGTTATACTGGTGCATGCTTATAATCCCAGATTCAAGATGGAGATACATTGAGACCAGCCTGCGCTACCATAGCCAGTCCCAGGCTAGCCTGAGCTGCACATTGAGTTCTAAGTCTGAATTACATGGCTAGTTCTCATAATGGAAAGAGAAAGTATAAAAAAGTTACATAAAGTTTATAAAGTTATATAAAGTTTAGCTTTAAAGTCCAATAAATACAAGTTTTAATTTTCTGAGGAAAGAAGTTATGAAAATAATTCAAAGTTCACCTGTTTTACAATGCACATGAAGACACATGTCAATATGTATGCACGTACAATAATGTACTTCACACAGTTCCCTGGAGCATGGCACTAAGACCTGCCGTTATGCTATAGAGCACCTTCAGGGGAAGTCTCTTTGCCTTCTTAGTGTCTTCTTACTTTCTTGGATCCTGAGCTCTTTTTTGATTCACTGTATTTTTTTTCAAAAAGTTTCTTTTCAAGTAAGCTCACTTCTTCATGGAGAGTAGAGGTCTTTATCCTCAGTAAGAAGGAGAAACTGTTTAATATAAACTGATAACTCAGAGAAAAATTTGATTCTTCATAGGTTGTCACATGTTTACAATAGCTAGAATGGGAAGGAGAAAGGTAGGTTATCCTTAAGCAGTAATTTAGAAGCTCTGGCACCCATCCATTGTCTACCCCCAAATCCCTTCCCCAGTAGATAGTTAGCCTCCACACAGCACCAGGAGTTAGAGGGAAACTTGGGAAATCTGCTGAAGCTCCTTAACTATATGAAAACTCTTCATACTGTATCCATGTCTACTTCTGAAATGCTGATCTGGCCCACAGTCAGGTTTAAACACGCTGCTTGGAGCAGCGTGATCCATGTAATATGTGTGGCCCTAACTCCCTGAGGGGCTAATACAAATACTTTATTATTTCAGATTTATTTTATAAGCGCTTTGCATTCATTTATGTATGTGTATTGCATGTATACCTAGTACCCTTGGAGATCAGAAGAGGGCCTGGGATCCCCTAGGACTGGAGATACAGGTGTTTGTGAGCCACCATGTGGATGCTGAACAGAGCCTGGGTCCTTTGAAAGAACAACAGGTGCTCTTAACCTCTCAGCTAGCTCTCTAGCCCTGAGTTTGTATTTTAAAGAACGAAATTCTGAGTCACTGCTTCATTAAACAAGCATAATTCCTAATTATGCTTTAAATGCCTGTCCTTGGGTCCACAGGTAAGTCCTCATCCTCACCAAGGAAACTTCTTTTTGTAACAGATGCAGGCTTACAGAAAATCACAACCAATCAAAACACAGAGGTGTGGAGTCCAGTCCTAAAGGACACATCACCAAAGCACTTCTGCGTCTGAGACTCAGTATACACAGCAGAGGAGGGGCGAAGAGACTACAAGGCAGGCGATAGGACTCTGCTGTGAGACTGCGTCTCCTAACATCAGAAGCCACACACATGACATCTCACAAATATGGCTGCCTAAACCCAAACAGAATGACAACAGACATATCAAAGCAGATGGGGAAGAGACCTCAGCCTTACACAGAGAACTAAAGGCAACTAGGAATGCCAAGATTGAGGGGTAGAGTAGTCTTCCTCAGGAAAAAGCACACCAATTAGTTGTCCACCAGCAAGTGGTCAGCCCTGAACACATACATACAAATAATATTATACAGACTGAGCAGGGTGTATTTAAGTACATATATCTATCTCTGTGTGTATACATTGTTGTATATATACACATACATGTAACAATGTATGTAACAACAATTAATGGAAAAAGGCAAGACAGTGAATTTGAAAGAGTGAAAGAAGGAGTATATGGAAAGGTTTGGAGGGAAGAAAGGGAGGTGGGAAATGGTGTAATTATATTATAACCTCAAAAAAGAAGAGAAAGGCTGAGCTATAGATTTCAGCATGCCTCTTGCTTCTGGAGTTTTAAAAACATGCATACCTTTTGCAGAACTTCTGGGTACTGAGCCAATACAGTGAGTTCTTGGTTATCAAGGACTGGCCTTTTGTTATCAGGAGTCCCTGGAGGCTATGTCCATGGAAACAAGGGCTATCGGTGTCTTCTTCGGTCCAGTTGAACTGAAAACTCGAAGGGCCCTTCTTTTCAACCATGGGTGTTGAACCAATAAGGGCACTAAATTGCTTTTGAAGATTTTCCACCATTTCTGGAGATGGAGGGAAGAGGCAAATGTCAATTCACAAGTAAAACGTGGAGTCTAAAGGAATGGGCTGCTGGTTTCTTAGCCTTAAGGGGTGGAAGTGAGCAATCAGGCCTCAAACTCTGGAGCCTCCTCCCTCAGTCTCCTGTGTGCACACTCACACCCACCTAGATTCATAGCTGCTGTAACATGTAGCATTAGGTGAGACTAGGCCTCAGGAAGTTACTGAACATTGATTTAAAGAGAGAGCATGGACAATCTCAGTGCAAGTCTCCTGACAGCTCTCACAGTCACAGAACAGAGAGTCTCAGGTTTGCTGGGAACTGGAGCTCTGCTATGAAAAACAGCAAGGTCCCAGAATATGGATTTCTGTGTGATTTCTCCTTTGGAAGGTTCCATACACGGCAGCACCCCCATCAAGTGGAGAGTGTGGCATGTGGAGAAGCGAGGTTCTCCCAACTGTGCTGCCACCTGGCCCTGCAACAGAACCATCAGACTCACCTCGTCTCTTATACGCGACTGACTTGTCCACGTGGGAGAGGTAGAGCGGCCTTCGGGTTTTCCAAGAGTACCTGCCCAAGGCAGAACAGAGCAGCAGAATGAGAAGTGAACAGCCAGAGCTCAGAGGCAGGGTTGGAACCTGAAGCTCGGCACCCCTGGGCACCTGTCTGCATCTGTCAGTGCTTCTGTTCCTGAAGGAAGCACCCAGCGAGAGCAGCCCAGTGGTGTGCTCCTGCTAGGAGCCATTATATAGAACACAGCCAAACAGTTCCCACCACCACACACTCCCCTGTATTTACTTTCGGGGCTGTTTCTCTTGCCTTTGCCCAAATGCTCATCACTGCGGGCTGCCCTTAGGATTCTGATTCTGAATACACATATAAAACAGACAGCGAGTTGCAGTCTCTCTGGCACACAGGGTCTGGAAAGCTCCTCTCTTCCTGGTGAGAATAGAAAGACCCAGATTCTAGCAAGACACACCTAAGAACCTGGTCTTGCTGAGGGAAGGTCAGTCAGGTGTGCTCACTGCAGAGGGAGTGCTGGGCTAAATGGATCCACAGGGTCCCCTCACCCCACCTCAGGGCAAAGGCTAACTGCTATCTGTCCTTCCTGCAGGTGACTGGTGACCAGAGTGAACAGTGACATTCACCACTTCTGCCCCAGGCAGCCACTAGCACAGTGCCCAGCAGACATTGCTGCAGCGGGACCACATAACGATGCTTCAAAGCTCATTTCCATCCTCCTGTCCGTCCTTCAGTAGGAGCCTTCCAGAAATTGCAGTAAAAAAATTCCACCTTCTTGATTCAGGCCACTAAATAAAAAATAAAGACAGCATGGTACAGGAAAGCACACTGACCAGAGGGTCTGCTCTGTTCCGCATGTGTCCAGCAGCTAGAGTGGCCATCAGGGTCTGGAGAGAGGCTGTCTTTGTCTCCTTTATGCCCTCTAGGGCACACAGTAGGCATTCAACTTAAGTATTTTTAATAACGGAACAGATGAATAAATGTGCCATCAAAGACACTGAGCATGTGTTTCCTACTCTTACAGGACAGTGAAGAGAAGTGACTGACATCATATTTGTGAGGCCTGAAGTGGGGATGACACACGCCTTTCATCCCACTGCTCAGCATGCAGAGGTGAGCTCCAGGATCGCCAGGGCTACATGGCTAGACCAGATCTCAAAACAATAACAACAACAAAAACAAAACAAAAAAAAACCCTGTTACTATGTGCTGCATGTGCTGCACAGAGTGCTGGTGCAACCCTGTGATCTCAGTATTCAAGAGGTAGAAGCAAAAGAATAAAGAGTTCAAGGCCAGCCTGGGCTACATAGTGAACTGAGGACAGCCAGACAGGGCTAAGTGAAGTTTTGTCTCACCAAGAAAAGTAACCAACAAGTAGGAATGTACAAACCTTGTGTGATCATGAGATGTGGTGCAGCTAGTGCAGAGTGCTGGCTCTCGGGAGCCCTGAGACAACCAGAATGTTCTAGAGAAGACACTAGGCGCAGGAAGCCTGAAACACACATCTCTGCTCACCTATAAACTCAACCACTGGTAACTGCCACATTTTTAATATTAGCTAAGAAGATATATATAAGCATACAGTTTAGTACTGGATCACCTTAACTAATGATCACTTTAACCACAAAAAACATAAAAAACTCAAGCCATCGGTGGTGGCACAAGCCTTTAATCCCAGCACTCAGGGAGGCAGAGGCAGCCGGATCTCTGAGTTCGAGGCCAGCCTGGTTATACACAAAATCCAAAACAGCCAGGGCTACGTACACAGAAAACCCTGTCTCAAAAAAAAAAAAAAAAAAAAATCAAATTATACAGTAGATGTTCTTTTTTTTACTTTGAGTTTTACAGTGATTTAAAATGTTAAGAACAGAAATTTCTGTAAGTACAGAAGTAGACGGTTAATATTATCTGAGACTATCTACTAAATATTACATGAGACTGTAAACTAAATTTAGTTAAATTATACCACACTTAAAATTGTCATTTAGCTCTATGGTGAGTTTTAAAATTATTATGTTTTTCAAGACAGAGTTTCTCTGTGTAGCCTTGGTGTCATAGACTCACTTTGTAGACCCGGCTGGCTTCAAACTCACAGAGACCTGCCTGCCTCTGCCTCCCTAAGTGCTGGGATTATAGGCATGAACCACCATGCCTGGCTTTTAAATTATTTTTAAAAACTACTAGTTTTTTTTTTAATTTTTTATTAATTACACTTTATTTATTTTGTACCCCCCCCATAAGCCCCTCCCTCCTCCCCTCCCAATCCCACCCTCCCTCCCCTTTCTGCATGCATGCCACTCCC
>NW_026585644.1:19141173-19188610 GCF_907164565.1 Psammomys obesus
AAACCTTGTCTCAAAAAAAAAAAAAAAAAAAAAAAAAAAAAAAAAATCAAATTATACAGTAGATGTTCTTTTTTTTACTTTGAGTTTTACAGTGATTTAAAATGTTAAGAACAGAAATTTCTGTAAGTACAGAAGTAGACGGTTAATATTATCTGAGACTATCTACTAAATATTACATGAGACTCTAAACTAAATTTAGTTAAATTATACCACACTTAAAATTGTCATTTAGCTCTATGGTGAGTTTTAAAATTATTATGTTTTTCAAGACAGAGTTTCTCTGTGTAGCCTTGGTGTCATAGACTCACTTTGTAGACCCGGCTGGCTTCAAACTCACAGAGACCTGCCTGCCTCTGCCTCTGCCTCCCTAAGTGCTGGGATTATAGGCATGAACCACCATAAATTATTTTTAAAAACTACTAGTTTTTTTTTTAATTTTTTATTAATTACACTTTATTTATTTTGTATCCCCCCCATAAGCCCCTCCCTCCTCCCCTCCCTATCCCACCCTCCCTCTCCTTTCTGCATGCATGCCACTCCCCAAGTCCACTGATAGGGGAGGTTCTCCTCTCCTTTCTGATCTTAGTCTATCAGTTCTCATCAAAAGTAGCTGCATTGTCCTCTACTGTGGCCTGTAAGTTTTTAATTTAAAATAACCTTTAAAAATGGTCATTGCTTTCCTTACAAGTGCCTGCATGGTGACATCCTCAGGGATGCCGACTGCTAAGCTTTCTTTCCCTGGGAATGCTGGGTCCAGACATGTGTTTCTTGTGTACTGATATTGAGGGCCTAGACAAGTGGCCACCGCAATCAAGGAGGCATTGCTACCACCCTCAGGCCATATACCAAGAAGATGGGTTGGGGTTTGAAGACTGCAAAGGTCCAACTGTTTGGACACCCTTCTGAAATGAAGTTTCCAGATGTTTGCCTTCCTTTGCCTGTGTCTCCAAGGCTCCCAGAGCACACCACGAAGGCCTTGGGATTCTAGCTAGACCCTATCTACAAGCTTCCCTCTTTTTTACACAGTTTCTCAGTTTGACTATAGAAGCAAAGCATAATTTACATATAATGACACCCCTTTCAGGGCACTTCCAATTAGCATTTACACACAGCTGTGTAATCACCACTGTGACTAATACACGGAACAGCCCCATCACTCCACAAGCAGGTCCTTTTGTAGTCAATGCTTCCCACACCCTTGATCTTGGGCAACCACAGTCTTTATCCTGTGAGCTTGGCCATTTTGAGAATGTGATGTAAATAGACTCATACAGTATGCAAGCTTTGGGTCCTTCATTTGGCGTAAGACACGAGGAGCCACCCTGCTGGCTGTACCGGCAGACTCTGTCTACTGTGCTCAGTGGGCTTTGTGACGTAGATATCCCAGTCAGTCTGTCTCGCCACTAGCCAGTCACTACAGACACTTTGAGATGGACTTTTCCGAGAACAGACATTTTCATTTCCCTTGAACTTCTCATAGCAGCTATACCATCTCTTGTGTATCCTGTAATCTTCAGTTTTTCTCATTTGAAAAGTTGAGCTGTTTCCTTACTTTTATTAGTTCTTTATTAGATAAAAATCTTTCATCAGATGTGTGATCTTCAAGTACTCTCCCTCTCTCATCGGCTTCTCCCCTGCCCCAGAAAACAGGGTCTCACTATGTAGCTATGGCTGTCTTGGTGCTACCTATGTAGACCATGAACCCATAAAGAGCCACCTGCCTCTCGGGTGCTGGGATTAAAAGCGTGCGCCACTATGTCCAACTTTCGACTACTTTCTCTAAGCCTAGGGTTTTGTTTTCTCAAAAGAACCTTTGGAGAAATTCTTGCTTCTAAAGTCCAATTTATCAATTTTTCTTTTATGGATCATGCTTTTGATGTGATACCTAGGAAATTTTTACTTAAACCAAAAGGTCAACATGCCTTTTCTTTTTCTCTTTCATCTTTCCTCCCTCTGTTCTTTTGTGCAGGTGTGTGTGTGTGTGTGTGTGTGTGTGTGTCCAGAGGTCAACCTCAGGAACCACTTCACCTTGTTTTCTTGTGGCAGGGTCTCTCATGGGGACCTGGAGCTTGCAGAGTAGGCTAGCTTGATCCCTGCAAGCCCCAGGTATCCCACTGTCTGTCTCCCCAGTGCTGGGATACCACATCTGGCTTTTTACCTGGATGCTGAGGAGTGAACTTATGCCCTAATGCTTGCTGCCTGTGACATCTCCCCAGCCCAGCTCTGTCTACACATGCTTTTAAATTTTCATCCAGGTTCTTCTTAACCCCTGTGATAAACTGGCAGTCATCATAGCAGCCTGCTGAGCTGTTTTTAAACTATTGTTTTTACTAGTGTTTTCAAAAATCTCATGCAAAATAGCATACTCAACTGCGGCAAACTGACAGCCTGAAACGTGGTACCCAGATCAACAGGCAGGCCTGGGTTCCATCCGAAGTAAAGTAAACAAACAAACAAATGATAAATGGCTGTGCGTGTGTGCCAGCACTACCACACACTGTAGAGGATGGCTTGGGATGGGGCCCTCTAGACAACCTCTTCCCTGGGGCCTAGGGTCTCCCTGAAAGTGAGTTTTTACAAGCAGACTCACTTCTCTTGGTAGTTAAAGTGTCTGTGCCTGTAGATGTACAGGATTCTGACTTGTGAATTGGGAATTGGGAACATGAGAAACGTGAGGTGGTGATGGAAGTGTTCATCACCAAGAAGGCACAGCGTGGCGACACCCAGCCCTCAGGATCAGAAAGGCCACAGTACAGAAGGAAGGTGACTCCCCAAAGCCCAAGACCTCATTTACCCACAGCAACACGAGGGGCCAACAAGGAAGAAGCAGCACAGAGGCCCCTGGGAGTCAGTGGGCTGTCAGAATGCACCCCACCTCCTCTACCATCATGTCCTGAGCCTGCCCACCTGTCAGATACATTCTCCTCAGCCGCTCCTCTAGCATATCCTGAGCCGTTCTAGCAAAAACCCGTCACTCTTCTTTTGGCTAGAAATCTTTTTTCCATGCTGCTTTATCTGCCTTTGAACATGTTTCTCTGAAGTTTAGGGGAAAAATAAAAGCTTTGCCTTGAAACTTGAAAATGGTTTCTTACCACTCTATGATCAGCACTGGCCATCTTTGATTTGCTGGAACTGGAGTGACTTAATATTTCAAACTAACTTGAGAAATTTGCTTTTCTCAAATGATAAAAAAAAAAAATGACCTGATTACAGAAGTATTAGTGTAAATTTACATAAACAGATGCTGGTTTTTCTTCAGTCTGTGGGACTCAGAGTTCCAATAGAAATGAAACTGTGTTGGAGATCAGTGGAGATGTGCTCTCTGCTATATAGATAACACTTAGAAATTTATGAATGAACTGAATTTCAGCTGGGGCGAGTAGATGATGTCAGACCTCACTCATACTGCCCATGGAGTCTTAGTTGAGACATCAACTAAGGAGCATCCATGGTCTGGACCTAGGCCCCCTGCACACATGTGGCCAGTGGGGGGGGGGAGCGCCTGGCGGGGTGGGGGCTGCTTCTCACATGGACTCTATTGCTTTTGGATCACTTTCTCCTGGCAGGGCTGCCTTGCCCAGCCTCAGGGATGAGGATATGCTCAGCCCTGATGTGACTTTATATGCTGGGAAGGGTTGATATAGGAGGAGGGCTCCCCCTTTTCTGGGGGAGAAAGGGAAAGGGGTAGGAGAAGGAAGGGCAAGGGCAGAGCTGGGAGAAGAGGAAGAAGGGGCATCCTTGGGATGTAAAGTAAATAAACTGAAATGAAAATATTTTACAATTATTTTTAAAATTTTGATGTAAATAAATATTTGTCAGTGTGTGTAAAATATATATATATATAAAACTAGAATGTATGGGACCAAAATTTCTGGAGAAAGGTCACATGCTGCCAGGCACACACTGACACAGAGTAGGGACCAGAGGACAGAGTACATACTTGGCCCTTGATTCTTCCCATTTTCGTCTTTTCTCATCAAAAGTTCTCTTCATAACTTCATACCATTTTCTGAAATCAAACTGTGGCTTTTCTGAAAGAAATTAAATCCATGCTAAGCAGTGGAATCCATCACATTAAAACAACACGTTCTCCACATCTAAGTTTCTCCCTGAATTGAGAACATTCACAGAACAGCTCTTGGGGAGAATCAGCAGAGCCACCGCCACTCTCCTGTAAGGTGTGGCCAAAACTGTGGTCCCACAGGCCTGTCCTGAAACCATCTTTTTACACATCTCTCCTCAGCTTTAGCAGCTTTGCTGCTTCCTGGAGATGGGATCACACACTTTGCTCTCTGTTACACAACCGGCCCCTCCTCCCAGCTTCCACACCCAGCACCGCAGCCTCACTCCTGGTAGTACTCCAGTACACCTGGCCACTGTGTCGAGAAGCAAATGATTGATAAACATGTGAAATGGTGCTTTGGGGGATAAAGCCAGACCTGCATCTTCTCAGGACCCATTTCTGTTCTTCCTACTCCTAATTCAGAGATTCTGTGCACGAGGAAGGAAGCGCACGGCAGCAGAGCTAGAATGTGTTTGAGACACAGGCCAGAGGGACCACAGACTCAAGACACGGCAAGGATAAGCAGGATTATGCTCCATTACCCTCTAATAAGAATGGCCTCTCTAATGTCTAATTACAAATCTCTTCAAATGGCCAATATAACCAAACAGTACAGCCTTGTAGGCTATACAGCCAGAGAGGAGACCAACCAAAGAACTGTAAGGGCAGAGAACAGCTAACGTTAGTCAGCTCAAGGGGTTTTGATCCCCAATCTCCTCAAGGGTAAGTGGTGAAGAGGATGGAGGTATGGTACACAGGGCAGGGGAAGAGTATGAAACAATCCTTGTGCTGTTGGCGGGAGCTGTGAAGACTACTTGCCAGAGGACCCTCTCAGCCATGGTCTCCATAACTGACCTTGCCTCTATCGTTGAAGGAACGTCAGAAGACATCTGGCTCAGCCCTGTGAGTGCATTACTGTGAGCAGGGGCAGGAGAGGTGCCTTATTTCATCGCTATTACAGAAAATACATGAACTGAGAACAGTAAGCCCAAACTCCTAAAACCAATGAAAAAAAGTCCTTCTACAAAACAGGAACTGCATCTGAATTTAAGATATAGATACAAAGATGCACCGAGTTATCTTAGGCCAGTAACTCTGCTCTGCATCAGATAAACTTTTTATCTGGATTGTAACCCAGCTACTTGGGAGGCTGAAGCAAGAGGATCTTAAGTCAAGCACAAAGTAAAACTGACCAACCTGGGCAATTTAGTGAGACCTTGTCTTAAAAAGGGGCGGGGGGAGGGGGGGCGAGGATACAGCTCAGTGGAAGAGAGCTGGCCAAGCCACGGATAAGCCCAGTGTTCAACACATACTAACTACCTGTCTCCTTACAAAGTGCACACTAGACAATCATCTCAGAGTTTAACAAACACCAGCAGTCTAACAGGATAAGGCGTAATTGGGCCATGAGTTATAATTCTGTAGGCTAAAGATCCAGAGGAGTCTGGAGAGCAGCAAGGGTGGCAGGCATGGCCAGCTCTGGCTTTGGAAAGGCGGAACTGGTGTGTGGTGAGTGGCTGTGGAGAACAGGCAGAACACCGCTCACAGGAGAATGAAGAGGCACTTGCTAAGTCTGAAGGGCTGTAGGGATATGAAAAGAGCACTTCACGAAGAAGGGCCAGGACAGGGAGCCACAGAAACAAAGCCATTGCAAAAAGTTCATGGCCTGCTCTGGCTAGTGTGCAGCCAGCAAGCCAGTAAGAACAACAGATAGGTCTTGAACACAGAAGTCACCTGAGTTTCTTGGCAGCCACAGATACAATTAGATCTACAGATGGAAAAGTCAGCATGCATCCCAGTCTGTGCTCATACAGACACATGTATGTACGACTGTCCATCCTTTTCCTCCACATGGACTACCTTTTAATGAATCATTTACAACCACTTTGAATTTGATTAATAAAAAAAATCCAAGTACCTTCTCTGTGTTCTTCATTATATGCTTCAGCAAGATCCGAGTAAGACCTGGAGGCAACGACATACAAGACAACATCTTTAGATGCCATTGTCTGGACAGTTAATTGTTCATTTTATTTTCTTTTTGAGACAGGGTCTCACTGCGTAGCCCTGGTTGGCCTGGAACTTTCTTTGTAGAATAGGCTAACCTGAACTCACAGAGGTCTGCCAGCCTCTGTCTCCTGAGTGTTGAGATTAAAGGTGTGGCCTGCCATACCCAGCTTGGAGAGTTCATTTTGAATTCTGAAGGGAAAGCAGCAAAGTTGGAGAGGCAATCACCAACGTGGAAGAAGACACTGAAGATCTTCATTCCTGCGACTTTCAAGAGGCTGGCATTGCAGCGCACCTTTATGATCTAAAATAATCTCAGAGATGCGGTGCCGGGAGCCTGAAGGCACCCTGATATGGTGCCAAGCTAATTCTTTACACTATAGGATGCTTTAAAGCAGAAATACATGGGGATGGTGAGAAACACTGCAAGCTCAGGAAAAGGTCTGATCGGGTAGCCTGAGTGCTCTCTAGAAATCCCCGTGGCTGCAGCACACCAGACTCCATCCTGCTGTGAGAACAGGACTCCTGCATTCTGAATAACTGGCAACAGCAATGATTCTCCCCGCTGTTTTTAAGAAACTGGAGTCAGTTCAACGAAGGGCTACCTGCCACTGACTTACCATTCCAATTTGTCATCCAGCAAAAAGAGCAGTTTCAATACAACCACAATGACAGCTACAGCCTGCACATCATATTTAACTGTCTTTTTCATTTTAGCTATAGGATCAAACGTCAGAAAATCCACTTCTCCGATTCCAGTCAACTTTACCACTTGGCAGGTTAAACTGTGCATTTCCTCTGTTGAAAAAAAAAATGGTTAAACACAAATTAAATTACCTGACTAACTATGCATATGCATATTACCTGGCAATACGCATATTCATACAGTATCTGGCATCTTTACACATCTGATTTGCTTGTAAGGCAGGGTCTTGCTATACAGGCTATGATGGCCTTGAACTCATGACTCTCATGCAGTGTAGGCTGGGATTACAGGCTTGCAACACCTTACCCAGCAATCTTCTATTAACACAGGATACCATGCAGGAATTTGGAGAGCAATTTTTTAATAAAATAATACTAAAAAAATGAAGCCAGAGCAGAAATAGTAACGGGCAAATCTTGGCAAGTCCTATTTGACCTCATAAGCATTTCTGTGTGGGACACATTTGGGTCTCACGCAGACGGCCACACACCAGTTTTGTGATGCCCCATACATGCCCCACACTTGTCTCTACAGCGAGACACATTCACTTCCTTACAAGGACAACCTTCTCCAGGAATGCTGTGAGTCCTGGAGGCTCCGAAAGCTCTAAGCTAGATGCCTTGCTTTCTCACAAAAAGGCCAAATAACATGAGACTTAGACCCTAGGACCTGTATCCAGCTTCTCCACCAGTGGCCACGCGAGCAGAGTCACACAGCCTCAGCTTCCTCACCACTATTTTACTTCAGGACAGGGCTTTGCTGTGTAGCTTAGGCTTGCCTCAGTTGTGCTCCTACTGCGGGTTGGGATTCCAGGCATGAGCCACTATATGCAGCCGTAACTTCCCTTACTTGTTAAGTGGGTTATGAGAGCACTGAGTGAGATGAAACCAGATTATACAGATGAGCATACTTGGAAAATTCCTCACGCCCCTACATAGAAGAGGTGCACAGTCTCTCCTAACTAACAGAATGGACACAGGTCTGCCCTGCAGCCGACTGACTTCATTCCCTCCACGGAGCCCATGGTGCAGGTTAAAGCAGACTGTGGAGTCCTGCCGCTTGGACCAGCTCTGTGTGACCTCAGATGAGCCACAATAGTGCCTTCTTGATGATTACGAATATGACGTGAACTGACCTGCCTAAAGCAGTCAGGTCAGTGCTGACTGACCTCCATCCCTGTCTGTCCTCTCCTGGTGACTGTCCTTAGCTCCCTCCTGAACTGAGCTCCCTTCTCCTGACCACCCCCAGTCAGGGTGTAATAGGTCATCTCACACGCCTTCTGAACTGTTAGCTCCCAGCCCCAACAGGTCTCAGATTTCCCTGAAGCCCACACTGCTGCTTGCCTCTCCTTTGCACAACTCTCTGTCCCTTCACCACAACAGTTCTTTTCCTCATTCCACATCACAAGCATCTCAGATCTGACTCTCATGTCCTAGGTCATGGCTATACAGCAATTGCTTCTACAGAGACCTACAGAGAGCTATGCAACACCAGCAGGCTTTCCAGATAGCCTTGTCTTGGTGCTAAGACAGCTCCCCCAGGAGTGCCTACATGGACTGATGCTTTATAATCTGAAGCCCGACACACAAGGATTGTCACATCATAATCTGTAGTGCTTTCCCTCGTCTGCTAGACTAGGAACCCGACATAGACCATGTGTAATGAAGCAGGAGCAACGGAAAATGGCATACATTGTGATAACTCAGCAACAGTCACTGTGAGGCTGAGTATGGTGACTGATGCCTCCCAGCACCCAGGAGGCAGAGGCAGAAAGATCTCCATGAATTCAAGGCCAGCCTGGTCTGTACAGTGAGCTCCAGGCCACATAGACAGACCCTGTCTCAACATTCCCCTCCACAATAACAACTGGAAGATAACAAAGCAACCAAGCAGATAAAGAAGTCCTAGACATCTTGTATTTCTAGTCCAGTACAAAATTCAGGGCTGGCTTTTGCCACAAGCTGCACCAGGGTTACCTAACACACATGCTCTGCACAAGGTGGCTGAGGCTCTCATCACAGTCCTCACTGCCCTAAAAAGCTCCCTGGGCTATCCACACTGCTCTCCATGGCTTTGGGAACTGGAACTTGCAAATGGTATCAGGCTTCAAGCACTGTGTGAGGTCATCTCCGAGACCACTATACTTGTCCTTGCTAGCTTAGTCTGGTCTTGAGCTCTGGGCCTTCTTCTTCCACCTCTCAAGCGCTGACATCACACTTGGCTAGTATTTTTATTTTTAATTAGAATTTGTTATGCAGCACTAATGTTCTCAGGTGAATAGAGTGTGGCTTTTCCATACAGGTCATCAGTAGCCCACACTGAAGTACTTGCTGCTTTGCCTGCACTAAGATCAACTTGCCACAGCAGCCACGTGAGTTCTCCCAAGCCTAGGTTACTCAGAAATAGAGCTGTTTCTGAGCAGCATCCCTGTAACTGTGTTAGATGGCCGAAGTTAGTTTAGGAAGGCATCTGAATTAAGTTCCTGGTACTAAGGACTCCGTCAGGTGGCTTGAGCAGTCCGCAGCTGAAAGAAAGGCCTTACTTTTCTGCCTCACATAACTCAGCAGCCCAGCCTCCTCCCCGGCACAGCACAGCTCACCAGGGAGATTGACCTCCAGTAAGTATTTCATACACAGGGTGTTGGGGTGGAGGTAGCAGTCTTCGCTTATGTCCGGGAAACGAGGCAAGTCTAAAAATACGGCGACTTCGATCATGTTTTTATAGATGTCTTCATAGTCAGGCCAAGACTGAAATTTAAAAAGGACATAATCAACATAGGAATCCCTGCAACATAAATTATCTAAAAAGATTTTCTTAAAATTATTTTAAAGATATTTTCTGACTTAAAGGTAATGTGTAAATGAGGGAAGCAGTATGTGGAGGAGAGACGGTGCGGCAGTCCGCAGCATTTGCACTCGTGGGGAGGGGCACAGACCAGTTCCCAGCACCCGCATCGGGTGGCTCACCTGTACTCAGCTCCAGGAGCGCCAACCCCCTCTTCCAGTCTCCATGGGCACCTGCCTGCCTGCATGTCACATGCACACACAAATAATCTTTTTTTTTTAAGTAGTATATGGGTTGGTAAGATGGCTCAATGGGCACAGTGCTTGCTACCAAGCATGATGACCCGAGTTCAACTCTTGAGACCCACATGGTGGAGGCAGAGAACTGGCTTTGGCAAGTTGTCTTCTGACGTCCACATATACCACAGAGCATGCAAGCTGTGGCTCCTGTACCTCCCCCAACAAGATAAATAAACAAATGTAACAAAAGTACTAGGTATTTCTAAGACTAGGCATGGCAGTACACACCTTTAACCCCAGGACCTGGAAGGCAGAGACGGACATATCTCTCTGAGTTCAAGGCCAACTTGGTCTACAGTGAGCTCCAGGCCAGCCCAGGCTACATAGCGAGATCCAGTCAGACACAAAAAAGAATTATGTATGCATTAAGTAAAATTTAGAGTACAGAAAAAGTATGAAAGATAAATACTCATAAATCCTTCCTATTCAAATTTAGCAATTTTAAACAATAGTGATACTAAGTTAAAAATCCCACATAGTTCTGCCTGGCTCATAAAACTCATCCTGGCCTCACTCATGATCCAATGAAATCATTACTTCTCACCTTAGACCTGGAGAAAGATAAAGCTGAAAAATCAGCTAAAGACACACTGGGTGAGATCCAATCCAGTAGCAGAGCCTTGTCCAGCCTTAGCAAGGATGTAGGTTCGAGTCTCAGTATCACAAATCAATCAACCCGACTCGAGTCATGGTGTTGTCCTAACTTCGGGAGCACACAACCTTCTCCCCTCCTCTCCTGTGCGTTCCCATTCCTCGTCAGAGCACACTAACAGGTACAGCCCACGGTCACCTAATATCTGCTCCCAGGAGGGAGATGACGCCACGCTCGAAGTCTACCAGCCAAAAGTCTGCAGCTCGGCTTCATGCTAACGCCCTCCACAGGAAGCTATGTACAATCCTCCTTGACATTTTAGAAGTCTGGAGCTTACTTGGAATCACATTCTCCCCTTTTTTTCCTCCATATAACTTATCCATATGAGGCTTATGAACATGGCTACTGACATAAACAAATGTTTTATGGGATTTCAGGAAACCCCAGGTTTTCGTTAAGGTGGGGACCCTGCTAAGTGCTCTTGACAGAAATGTGAGTGTCAGACTGAAGAATTTAAGTTAGCCTGGGTGACTCCCATTTTGAAATAAGGAGCCATCTTGACCAGGAGCTGAACTCAGGTACCAGGAAATATCACAGAATGTGTACCTGGCAGAAAACAAATTTAGCTCTCCAAGCAACGGCCTCCAGAAGATATTACAGAATAAAAGTTTAGTAAAAAATAGAGACAATCACCCTGGCAATTGTGATTACCCAATTCTATAACATCAAGGCATGAACCCCCCTGCTTTCTCTCATGGAAACATGAACCCCCCTACTTGCTGTCATGGAAACCCCCTGCCTACAGTCTTTCCCTTTAAAAACCCTGCTCAGTCAGGGCTCAGGGTCCCACTTCTCTACTGTTGTGTCAGTGAGACTTGGGTCCCGAGTTCAATCGCTCTCGTAATAAAGCTCTCTTGCTTTATTTTAGCATCAAGTCATCCCCGGGTGGTCTCTGAGGGTCCCATGATCCTGGCATTACAAGACATTGTATAATGACACTGTTTGTAAAACCCAAGCAGGAACAACATGATTGACTGTCAGGGATAAGACAGATGAGGAGATCTTGGTATTTCACAATGCAACATGAATTGACAATAAATTGCACTCTACATGCAACAGTGTGAGTTTTCAAAATGTACATGTTCAAAGAAAGATGCCAGACATAAGGGAAGGCCTCAGTTTGTAAAAAGTAGAGGACTCAAGAGGCTGGGACCTAGTCTCACATACAGTTAAGTCAGGACAGTTTGATTCCAAGGTGGGCTGGCTCAAGGCTGGAGGGAGGGACCTGGCGATGCTGGAGGCCAAAGGTGCGGCTGCTCAGGCTGTGAAAACCCACTGTGCTGCACACATTTTGTGGTGTGCATCTCCCAGATGTCAGTTCACCACAGTAAAAATGAAAAGGAGAAGGTAAAGACAATCCCAACTAAGCACACTGCTTAGCACAGAACTACTGTGCACATCAGCATTGTGAGAGAAAGTAAAGACAGTAGCAAAGGAAATCTACAAGTCCCGGGTGGGAAGATGCCGGGCCTCCTTGCAGACCTCTAATGACGCCCACACAGCACTTCCCCATGCAGACATTCCATTACTTTCTCTCTTTTTTTTGGTGGGGAGGAGGGTACATGTTCTCCCACTGAGTTATCCATAGAGCTTCAGTCTCCTTTAATGGGGCTAAGCATTAAAAACTTCTCCCTTAGTTATAGAAACAATTGCTCCCCACAGTCAGTGAAATGCAGTTGTTTAGAAAGCCCTGCTGTAGAGTCCCATCTTTTCCACCTTCTACATGTATGAATGTGCTTGGGAGCCAACTGAAGGAATTATTATTTCTTTATAAAATGTCACATTGTTAAACTCAGCTCTTCCACAGATACAAGGATGGGGTGATACTTTATAGGAATTCAGGAGTGACATGATTAATCTACAGTTGGGGAACACAAAGTGAACTGTTGGCAATTCAAAGTGGCAATGTGTTTTTTTTGTCAAGTCCTTTTATCATTGAGATAAATTAATTCTACTTATATGACAAAATACTATTAACTGTATTCTAATTTGCCAATTTAAAAGAGAAAAAAGGAAAACAAATTCTCATCAATCTTTGGAAGGAAAGTGTCTGTTTGCTTAAAAAAAATAACTCATTTAGAATTCTGTTTCTCTCTGCAGAAAGCCTACAGTGGCTTTGAAGCTAAGGCAATTTTAGCATCACTGACAGGATTTATGACAGCCCTAATCCTTTTAAATAAGGCAAGGAGGAGACATAAGTAAGTACTTTTTACCTGCAAGCAAAACACTAGAGCAGCACATGTCCCCTTAGAAAAACAGTCACCTCACTTGAAAAAGTGATTTAATAGATGACAAATTCCTGACAAACAGGTTGTTAATGAGCAGTAATTCGGTGGGCTAATACGACTAAGTATGTTTTTGAAACTACCACACAAAGAGCTGATCCATCAATCCAAACAGCATTGGTCACCATCTTTCCAAATATGGCCTGAGGAGAAGATAATTACTCACAATGTTAATCTACTCATTTATACTAAAAGCTAGATTCTAAATTTACCTAATCATAATCTGATTTTAGACTTCGCTTTTACGTTTTCCTACTTAAGTGTTCATCTTGGCTTTGAGTTGGCTTTGCAGCCCAAGGTGGCCTACATTTACTAAGTATCCCAAGCTGACTTCAGACTTGTGATTCCCTGGCCTCTACCTCCCAAGTTTTAGGATTATAGATGTGAGCTACCACTCTTGGGAAATTTTATTTTTTTTACTTTTTTTATTAACAACACTTCAATTTATTCAAAGCAATTCAGTTTCAAAAACTTAAGTTACAGCAGTCAGGAAAAAAACAGAAACACATGCTCAGTACTGCCTGTTCTTGTGTTTAGAACTGTGGTAGCTTTATTCAAAATACAGCTGCACAAAAGTATTAATTCAAAGTCTCTAAGGACTTAATATACTTTATATACACATACTAGAAAAATTCATTATTAAACAGGTCCAATTTTTAAATTTATGAATAACCCAAAATGTTTTTAAAGATGACTAAGAAATATTCAATGTCATTCCATTTATTTTTTTAAAGTAGTCTTTCATCATTGCTATATATTTAAGCTACAGTTGTATTTCAGCAACATTTAAGTTTGATTATAAAATTAATATGTGATCATAAATTTCAGCAAAACAGAATACTATACTGACTACAACAGCACAAAGCCACAAAAGCCAGGTGCGATGTGCGCAACCTTAATCTCAATGCTAGGCAGGCAGAGGCAGGAGCCTCTCTGTGAGGTCAAAGCCAGCCTGATCTATACAATTCCAGGACAGCCAGGGCTCAGTGAGACACTGTATGAGTGCGCACATGTACACACACACACTAAAACCACCACCAAAAAGTCATGATTCTGATGTGATGAGCTTCTTTCTCAGCCATCTTGGGCATACCCAAGTTTGCAAGTTTGCACTGGGCTTTTACCCCAACATCCAGCTTCACGTTTCTACTTGGACAGTTCTCCTGTGTGTTAAAACATCCCAGGCAAATCCCATCCCCTGTCTCACATGCTATCCACCAACAGTGTTCCTTAAGTTATAACTGTAATGACATTTTTAAAAAACAACATGTATGAAGTCTATACTACTACTCAACAGTTACCCTGATCTTATGTCAGCAGTGGAAGCATATGTCGGTAGAGTCATGAACTCAAACACTAGCCATGTGACACCAAGATACGGGTCCTTCGTCCCAGGTCACAAAGCATCTTGAACAAGAGCAGAGGAACAACTGCCCCTGCTCAGTGCATCTGATTATCACTCAGTGATCCTGGACTAGGGTGAGGGGTTTCTCTCCAGTGCCTCAAATGAGGTCAAGACTTGTTACGTCATTGCTGAACCCCGCTCCTGTTCCATGGGAGGCGTCAACGAGACAGAGTTTGGCAGTACCTGTAAGGCTTGACTGTAGACACACCACAGCCCCACTGACAGCGCGACCAAGCCTGTCTGAGGGTTGACACTGCTTCTTAGCCTGGTTTAAAAAGGAGAACTGAAACACTTTTGCCTTTGTCCTACTGCCCTCAGTTCAGAGAGGGGAGTCAGCCTCTGATATTCACAAGATTTTAAGGCTCCGATAGCCAGCCCGTAATTACCATGAATATCCAGGCGAGGCTCGTCTGCAGAACACGCCCCAGGGAAGGGTCCCACACAAGCAGCAGCGATGTGCAGCATGCTCTTACTGTTGAGTGGAGCCCACGGTGTTCTGACACAGCAGAAGCCTTTGGTGCCCTGCTTGAACAGGCATTTTGCTTCCCACAGATGGGTTCTCTGCTACCTCATACTCTTTAGAGGCACAGTGTGGAACACAGAGGGAAGACGAAGCTGAGAGATAAGACTCCTGTGCACCGTGCAAAGTAACATCTCCACCAGAATCACCAGCAAGATGCTTATTACTGAGGCGTCTGCTTAGATCTCATAACCAGATTTCCTGAGTCAGTCTGGGTCTGACAAGCAACAGGCTAAAGGACCACTCCAGAATTTATTATATTTAATTTTTTTGAGACAGTGTCTCTCACTAAAGAGTGCAAGTTGTCCCAGAACTTTCTATGTAGCAGAGGCTGGCTCAGATCTCACAATTCCCCTGCCTCGTCCCTCTGAGTGCTGGGATGGCAAGTGTGTGTCATAGTCTTACGAATAGTAAAGTTTGAGATGCTCTCATGGATTCTGGATCCCTAGGGAGCACATATGCCAGTAGTGGGGAAGCAAAAGGGCCTCCCACCCTGACTTGAGTGGCAGAGCTCCTCAGTTGGTTTTACTGTACAAGCTTGGGAAGCACACACACATTCCGGGGATGTTTAAGATGTGGGAGGCTGGGAACAGAAGCCATCAGCTGGCTTCTCCTGCTGTGTAGCAGTTGTGACCCCTGAGGGAAGAGTGAAACCTCAGGGGCTGAACGCACCTGTTCTCACCATACTTACCGTCATCTCCCTCAGGTGGATTTCGGGCTCTCGTATCATCATTCTAACAAGATTGCTCAAGGGACACCCGTGACTTACTGAGTGACATGGTCAGATCTAAAGGGAGGTTTGAATGCTCGGGTGTATTAAACTTTATCCACTAAGTCCTTCATTTGCTGGTGCCTAAGCAGTGACTGACAGCTCTGGAGGAGCTTTCTTCCTTCAACCAGAAGAGACCTAGTTTCACAAAGGGTGTAAGACTGCTCCAAGGCAAAATGAATCATCCTGGCAGAGTGCCAGCCAGTGGCTTTGGCTGAACCTGCATTACATCTTTTCTCTCTACTTATTTGGAGGGAAGATGAGATTGCTGCTTATCAGTATTCAGAACACCGCATTCGTACTTCAGAAAGATTTTTCAGGTGTCTTCTTTACCCATACTTGCTGAGTCTAGTGATGAGTGATAACAAAATGGTTAAATCTTGAGAGGAAGAATTAGAAAAACTGCCAAGGACGGTGGTTGAATATGTACACCACCTATGCCTATTTATAAATATATACGAAAACCATGGCCCAGAAGAGAGGTGTGCCCTCCTGCCTGTCAGCCACCAGCTAACCTGTATCCAATGGAGACCAGAGTGGCTAGGTCCAATGCTTTGGCTCCACCGATGTCTTCACTGTTGAGTGGACGGGGTGCCCCTGAAGGAGACTGGATATTCAGCTTAACTCTATCAGCAGACCTGAAAGATTTTTGCCAGAAGCCAGTGGGGCTTCAGAATCAGAACTGAGAGTGGAAAATGAACCAGGGAAGATGCAGACATGTTATCTCCAGGTTAATTAAGTAAACAGACACAGCATGAAGGCTGCCAATGTGAGGCTGGGAGTCACAACTCAGAAAAGATGACGGGAAGTAACGCAGCTTAATGTGTACACTGCCTGCTCTGCAGACTGCCCTCAAGTCAGACACTAAAACTCTTGCCTGCCTGGGAGAAAACAATCCACCTACCCCTCGGGATCCACTCCATTCCTATTGTCTAGAAGGATTTCTTCAGACCTGCTGTTCCCCGGGCAGAGGCCTCTCCTAAGAGCTAACAGCACAGCTAATAGAAGGAAGCAGCTCCTGTTGGATGAAGATTTAAATGGGGTCTCTAAAGGCCCCCCTTTTTTTGGTGGGGTGGTTGTTCCTGATGTTCTTAAGGTGTGCTAAACCTTCTGAAATAACAAAAAAAAATTTTTTTTTGAACAAAACACAGAAGAAAAACAGTCCCCGGGAACCCACGCAAACTGCAGTGACATTATCTTCACGGCCATCTCTGAGCACAATTGCGTCTTTTGTCACTTCTGGTGGAGGTACAGCTGCTGAAGAAGCCAAGACTTAGTGGGGAAAGCTAAGACATAGGAGGGGGAAGAAAATGCTTTCTTTGTTAGGGAAAAGCCGTTTCCATTGAAAAGTTTCAACATACTACAGTGGAGTGAATGCACTTTTGTGAGTGCAGGCCCAGCACACAGGGAGGGAAAGCCGCCTGTCCACTAAACAAACACTGGGTCTACAGCAGCCAGACCTTCCCCTCCTCTCAGAAAAAGTAAAGGGCTGGGTTCAGGCCACCCCTCTATCTGATACAGATGTGACACAGAGCTTCTAGAGTAACACAGACCCACTTAATTACAACTGAAGAAATCACTCAATTAACATGTTCTGCAAAAGACCACAAGGCTATAATAAATTGTTCCAGCATGCATTTAAAAATAGGGTGCTTGGGAAAGCATTTTAATTGAATTTCACAAATATTCCAGTGAGTTTATTTCCCTTCATGAAGCAATGCTTTAGGACAGGCAAGGACAAGCTGGAGTTTCTGTTACACAACGTCAGGCTCCCGTGATAAAGCAGATTACAATATTCCGTCAGAGCTGACTTCCTGCTCAGCTATTAAAGAGGTGCGGGCCGCACCCTGCCTACTGTTGTTGTGAACCTGAAGTTCAGCTAAGAAGACGCTGGCTAACTCTGAATGCACCTGTAAATCCACATTTATTATAAGACTTCATCCCCCAAAACTGACAAGGAGTAGCATCACAATTTTAAAAAGCACCATAGCATGTATTCTTTATGGAGAAAGGATAAAATAAATTCCACATATGGTTCATAAAAGAGCTCACCAGGCAATTTTAGACTGCTAGAATTATCTTAATGGTTACACGTTTATTGTGTAGTAACAAAAGGAACTTCTTATGTTCATCATGTCATGGTGGTGAATACGGTGTGGGAATGGAGCACAGCCTCGGTCCCCAGAGGCGAGAGCTTTTTAGAAACATTGTGCAGGCAAATCTAAGCCCTGTGAGCAAAGACAGCATTAGGAGGTGATGCTCAGGGAGGACTCCCACCTGAGGACCTGGTGACTGGGGAACAACCTTCTAGATCCTGCTAGCTGCTGTTGCAGCTGTGTCCCCATGCCACAGCCTCATAGCACCCGCGGAGCAGGTGACCTCCTCTTGAGACTGACTCTCAGAGAGTGGAGTGATGACATTTTTTGCAGCAGATTCATGCCTGTCAATATGAAGTGCAAAGGGAGTTTCTAGTTTCTTGCCCAGGTAGTGCCAGGAGAAGAACCTTGGGCTGAGTACACTGGGTACTGGGGTGTAGTAGCTCAGGATCAAGGTAAATCACAGATAATCCACGTGAAATCGCCAGTTTCACTTGGCAGGGAGGTGCGGCTCTCCTAAAAGCAGTATCAATGTCCCCTCATGTACACCTTTTTGAGCACTGCTGGCTGAGGACTGGTGAGGACTGGTGAGGAGCACACGTTAACTGATGAGATGACTTATCTCACACTGATACCGGCACCCATGATTCTCACCGTTAAATACCCCAGCTTAAAAAAGTTCTATCCTTCAGCTATTTACTAACCAACTAAGTAATACTATTTAATAGACTTACAATGTATTACATCAAAAGCAATCTAGAAATTTCTGACTTCGGTGGAAAAACAACTTCAGCAAAAGCAGTGTATAATATATTGTTTCTACTGACCTTTCGCCATCTGACCAAGCGCACAAACTGAGCCTGTTCATGAATCAGCAAATATAGTTCCAGCTCACAAGGGATTTATGTCTCACAGCTGGAGATGGAGGACGTGGAAATATCCTTGTACCATAAACTGCCTTTGAGTCCTCTCTTTCAGGAATTCCACTTAGAGAGACACAGAAGAATGCACTTCATGTATTAGCACCCCTGAAGTAGATAGTGAACAGCCATGAACCTACTACCTGCTCAGGAACTAGAACACCATCACTATGGATGGACCCCAGTGTACACCTTCCCCACCCAGCCCTCTGTCCAATGGGGGTAGCCTCCTGGTATCCTGAATCTAATCGCCAATTACTCATGCTAACAAAATGAGATCCCTTTATATAGACTTCCCTGAATCATGCTTTTTTTTTTTTTTTTTAATTTGTGCACAACAGTCTTTATGTGTTAAAAAGTGTCACAGAAAAGTTTGTAGTTAAGGATGCTCAGATCTAGGAAGGAAAAGTAAAGTGGGGTGAATGTGAGCTAATAATTCCCAAGAAACTCTCCAAGAACTAATTAGAGAAAGGACATAGATGCAAGGATCATTCCTGTAGCTTTTTAGTGTTCTAGACACTGAGCTTCCTCTCTAGCGGTAGACTGGGAAAGTCCTGTAATCAACATACTAATGTGAAGATGTTTTGCTTTCTAAACTCAATGTGTTTCTTAGACTCACTCATGTTCTTTATAGCTACAGTCCATTCATTTCCACGTTTGCTTAATATAGTCAGTACAAATTTAACATACTTTATCAATTTTCCTACTGTAGACATTTAGATGTCTTTTAGTTTTTTATTAGCTAGCTGCCTTCTTTAGCCTTTTCTCCTCAAACACAAAGCTTGTATAAACAGAAAACTACTTAAATTATGGCATATCTATATGACACAGTTCTAAAGAGAATAAAAATTGGTTAAGTAAATTGTAGCATAAAACAGAATATTCTTTTTTTCCAGAACTGAAACAAATTTTATTCATTATTTGAAGTTGTTTCAGATAATTCTTATTTCCAGAATATTCTTTAAAATTTTTTTTCATCTTTTTATTTTTCGAGACAGAGTTTCTCTGTGTCGTCTTGGCTGTCCTGGACTTGCTTTGAAGACCAGGCTGTCCTCGAACTCATAGTGAGTGCCTCTGCCTCCCTGAGTGCTGGGATTAAGGGCGTGTGCCACCTCGCCTAACTGAAACAGAATATTCTTAATCTTAGGGAAAGCTGCTAAAAGTACTTAGGGGCAAGAAGCCATGGCTGTAACTTCCCTCAGTGACTCAGAAGGAGAATTATGCAGCTACACAGGTAGACAGAGACAGCAGCAACAGAACTTCCTAAAAGAACAAAATGTTAATAATAGGTGAACTATAGGTCAAACTATAGGTGTTTTTAGTATTGTGGTTTTCCTATAAATCTAAGATCACTCCTAAAAGAATGTTTATTCTCAAAAGCTCTCCCAGAGGGCCAGTGAGATACATTGGAGGGACAAGGAGCTTGCCACCAAGTCTGACAAGCTCCGTGTGATTCCTGGGACCAAGAAGGGGACAGAAGAGAGCCAACTCCCATAATCTGTCCGCTGACAAAGCATCATGGCGCAGTACTCTCTGCCTCCAAATAAATGTAATGAAAATATGTTAAAGGAAGAGGCTCAGGGCTGGAGAAGGTCTGTGGTTAAGAGCACTGGCTGTTCATAATCACAATCTGTAAATTTAGTTCCAGGAGATCTGATGCCCTTTTCTGGCCTCCAAGTACATAGCATGTACTTGGTTTTCTTTTATTTATTTATTTATTTACTTACTTACTTACTTACTTTTTTTTTTTTCAAGACAGGGTTTCTCCATGTAGCTCTGGCTGACCCAGAACTCATTTCATAGACCAGGCTAGCCTCAAACTCAAGATCTACCTGTCTCTGCCTTCCAAGCACTGGACTTAAAGGTGTGTGCCACCACTGCCCAGCCTATGGTACTAGTTTTGAGGTAAGGAAAGAAGCAAGATTGAGGGGTTCACGGAAAGCAACTGAGGCTGGTGCTGTGTGGCAGGGTCAGAGTCCCTGCAAAGAGGCACTAGGAGGCCAGTAGTGAAGGGGAAGCTCAGCTGTCTCACAATGGAAACCTCAGGTCATTGCAGATCTAGGAACCATGAGACGGCCACCGCGCAGAGTTGTAGGTGTAGAGTGGAGCTGGCCCAAGCCCAAACGAAAAGCTGTATGTGTTGCAAATGGCAGAGATGCCCACATGGTATACTCCATAAATTATATAATCATAATTATAGCAGCTAAAAATACTAATGAAGAAAGAAAACAGTTGACAGAAGGGATTATGAGACAAGTATTCTACATAACCAAAACCATGGCCTCCAAAACCACACTCCACCTACAGGAAAAGTTTTCTAAGTAAGTGCTCTACCACTCAGCTAAACATTTGCGGGGGGGGGGGGTCTTGATGAAAAGATAACATTAGTGATGATACTCGTGAATAGAGATTACAAGTAGGATTTTAAAATCTAAGAATGACTAAGCACTGAGATGTCTGTAAGCATCAGGGAAAGACTTGTTCAGCATCTGAACACTGACACAGACGATATGTTTAAAATCCAACATTGGAACAGTCCTGTTTCTGCCCAAGGAGATTAATTACTCTGAGAAATGACCTTTTACCATGAACAACAGAGAAGTGGAAAGAAGATGCTAAAGAGTTTTCAGGTGTGGGACCACAGGCTGCACTGAGCTAGAACCCTGTGCAAAGTACTCAAGGAACCTAGCTTACTGCTTGAGAAGTTGTCTACCTACACTGTCAGCAACTGGGGTGTGACAGCACCATGGTCTGGTGGAGCCACATATCAGAAACAGACTCCCAGAAGTTAAATGGCTGTTGTTCACAGACAGAAGATCCCAGAGAGGATAATGCTTCGTGGAGAGAAAGCTCAGGTGATCTGTGCAAGGAAGCAGGGCACAGAGCACCTGGATGTAATACTGGCACTGGGAAGAGGAGACAGGAGGAATGCTTTGAGTTTAAGGCCTGTGAAGAAGAGTGTGAGGAATCTGCTGAAAAGAACAAAATATAGTTCAGTGGCAGAGCATTTGTCTGGCATGTTGAAGGTTTAATCCCTAGCATAGTAAAAAATAAAACCACAGCCCTAAAACAAACAAACAAACAAATAACAGAAGCAGAGATCTGTGCAACGGTCCTGTCAAGTCTTCAGCTCAGTGCTGATCTGTGGAAACAAGGCCAAGTGAAAACTACAACTGCATCACTGGGAAACACCAGCACTCACAAAAGGCTTTGTGTTCAATTTTCAGCACCAGGAGGGGGAAAAGGAAATCAATGAAACAAAAAGGGATTGTTAATGATTTGGTTTGGTTTTGAGACTGAGCCTGGGCTAGTGGCCTCAAACTCTTGATCTTCCTGCCTCAGCCTTCCAAATTCTGAGATTACAGGCATGTACCATCATTCTTGACACCACTCGAACTCCAAAAAAGGGAAAAAAAAGCTATTTTTTTAAGAGATTGTAAAATGTTGTCAACAAACATTTAGTTAGACAAAGAAATAAACAGAGGGAAGCCTCAAATAAAACTGGAGACTGGTGATGTAGCCTTGTCAGGCCTCAGAGGAAGAGGCTCCAGGCAGTCCTGATGAGACTTGACAAGCTATGGGTGGATGACAGAGGAGGAGAACTCCCCCTTTCAGTGGACTAGGGGAAGGGGCCGGGGGGGGGGGAAAAAGGAGGGAAGAGGGAGAGAGGGTGGAACTGGGAAGAGTTGAGGGAGGGGGCTTCAATTGGAATATATAATGAAAAATTACCAAAAAAATAAAACTGGAGACAAAAAGAAGACCCTGCAACTGACACCAAAGAGATATGAGCAGCACTGAGGACTCTCGAGAAAACGACTCCAAGGAGCATTAGGGCAGCGGCTCTCAACCTCGATCAAGCTGAGACCCTTTAAGGCAGTTCCTCAGGTCATGATGACTGAACCCCCCCTTGCAACCATAACATTATTCTCATTGCTACTTCATAACTGTACTTTTGCTACCATTATGAATCGTAATGTAACTATCTAATGTGCATATGGTCTTAGGCGATCCCCCAAAGGAGTAGCTACTTACAGGCTAACAACCACTGCCTTAGGGACGCTTGTGAATGACTACCTGCCAACAGATTAGAAGCCCTAGAAGGAATGGCCCATTCCTGAACTAACATAACCTTCCAAGATTACAGCATTAAGCAACAGACAACCTAAAAAGACAAGGAACAACAAAACTGAATCACTAAGAAGGATAAGTCTGGGACTGGAAAGTTTCACTGTCGAATTTTACCAAACTTTTAAATAACTAACTTTAATTATTCCCAAACCATTCGAAAAACTTGAAAGGGGGGAAATTCTATGAGTATAGTATCACCTAACACCAAAACCAGAGAAGATGAGAAGAACAAAAGGGAATTATGGGTCAGGGTCACTACTGAGCACTGACACAAAGCTTCTCAAGGAAACACTAGCAAACTGAATCCAGGGGCACAGTGCAGCATACAGCACAACCGAGTGAGCGCGAGTTATCCCAGGGAGGTAGACAGCGCAGCACACACATCAGTAAGTATGACGCACTCCGCCAGCAGAACGAAGGGAAAAAAAACAGTGTGCTCCATAGTGATACACACAGAGACAGCATTCAATAAAAGTCAACACCCCTTCACAATATAACTCTTGGTTGAATATATAAGAAACAAACCTCTACATCATTAAGGCTATGTATGACAAACCCACAGCTTAGAGGAAACTAAAGGTGGCAAAGTTGGAAACATTTCCTGTAAGACCTGGAGCAGGATGAGGCTGCCCATCTCCTAGTGAGTACGTCAGTAGTCCTGGTCAAGACAACTGGGCAAGGCAAAGCAAGAAAAGGCATCCAAATAAATGAAAGAAGAACTCAAACCATCCCTGTTTGCACAAGACAAATAGAAAAGCCTAAAGACCCCCACCCCAAATCAGAACTAATAAATGAATTCAGTAAATTTGCAGGCCACAAGATCAACATGTAAGAGTTAGTAGCATTTCTATGTCTGATAACTATCAATAGTCAAGAAAGCAGCTTGAGAGCTATACTGTAGATGCCTCAGGAAAATTTAATGAAGAGATTAGAGAACTCCATAATGAAAACTTCAAAACACTGATGAAAAAGACCGAAAAGAACACCAAAAGGTGTGGGGTGTGGGTGACAACCCAAGCTTGTGAGTTGAAAGAAATCAGTAAACGTCCACGCAACCCAAAGTGACCCAACGTGACCTACCTCCATACCCCATGCAACCTCTATCAAATATCAGCAATAGTCTCTCCATAGATAGAAACACAGACAACCCTCCTAAGTTTGTATCAAACCACAAAGACTCCTAACCAAAGAACAGTAAGGAACGGGAACACAGCTGGTGGGATGTTAGCACCCGCCTCCCAAAAAGTGCTATGAGTCCATAGTAACCACAGCAACAGCAGAAAAACATACACAGACCAACGGAACAAAGCAGAGACCCCAGAAAGGACCCACGAACAACAGCCAACTGGTCTTTGAGGGAGATACCAGTAACAAATGGTTTCTAATAAAGGGCCCCAGAAAACTGGAGACCCATATGGAAAAAGAAAAAAATAACCAGACTTTTCTTTTTCACCATAAGCAACAACAACAACAAAAGCCCCAAAACAAAACAAAACAAAAACACTCAAAGTGGATCAAAGGCTTAAAGATCTGACCTAAAACTATCAAGAATCTAGAAGAAAACAAAGGGAAATGCTTCAGGGCATTAGTTGGAACAAAGATATGACATCAAAGGCAACTAAAGCAGAAATAGATAAATGGAATTACATCAGACTCCAAACAGCAGAATTAAGAAACAACCTACAAAATACTTGTAAACTTTCCATCTGGTGAAAGATAAACACATAAGGAAGGAAACAGCAGAATATTATAAATGAATTTTTAAATGGGCAAGTGAATGAGTAAAGCATATCAAATGATGTACAAACGGGCAACATACACATGAAAACATACATATGCATGAAAAACATTTAACACCACTGCTGTCAAGAGAGCAAAGGAAAACCGAGTGGACATCTTGCCTTAGTGAGGATGACTCCTACTAAAACGACAAAAACATTTTTCTTTCTCTTTTATAAAATGATACAGGGAAGAGACAAAAAAGAAAAATAAATCTTAAACAACGCTTCCCCTTTAAGGAAAAAAGGAGAAGAAAAAAAAAAAAACCCAACTGTTAATCTGAACTCGTCCATCTTGCCGTGGCAACGTGAACTGAAATCGCCATCATGGACTGGAAATAGAGGCCAGTGCAGTGGCACTTGGGACGCTGCAGGGGAACAGTGGGTTTGAGGTTGTCAGCCTTTGCTACAATGAGCGTGCCCGTCTGGAAACAGACACAATGAAAGAAGACACCAAACCTCCGAACCTAAATGCTCACCATGCAAATCCGCAAGTCACACCGCAGAGCGCGCCCATAAGTTAGGGAATCCGCATCGGAGCCACGCACTCACCCTTACTCCAGCACAGCTCACTGTTCCCTAGGTGTGGAACCTTTCGAGCTATCTATGACAAACTGGTCTAGACCCACAGCAGGGTATGTTCAGCCATAAAGAAGGAGATCCTGAATTTGCAGCAACCTAGACTAGCTTAGAGGCCATAGTGCTGAAGTAAGTCAGGCTCAGAAAGATGACTTGCCATGTTCTCCTATGTGGAAGCTCAAGAGATAGAGAGTAGAACAGTGATGGCCAGAGGCTGAGGGCTTCTGAGCACAGTAGGACAGCTTTCAAGAAAAAAAATCTGAGCATCTGAAAACAGATGGTGGAGAAGATTTCCATGTCCACAACACTAAGACAAACATGCCAGTTACCCCATTTGATCACTACACTACACACTACACACATGTACTGAACTAAGAGATCATACCTCATAAATATGCACAATTAATTATGTGGGTTAAAGTGAAGCAGACCTAAAATCAACGAAATAACATTTTCATTTATATTGAAAGAAAGTAGTCGGAATTTGACATCTAGTAAACATGTCTCTCAAAACATTAGAGAAACACAAACCAAAATACCAAGTCTCTCTTATTCCAGCCAAAATGGCTGTCACTAAGAACACATACATAGCCAGGTATGGTGGCACATACCTTTAATCCCTGTACTGGGGAGGCAGAGGCAGGTGGATCTCTGTGAGTTCAAGGCTAGCCTGATCAACAAACAGAGTTCTAGGACAGAGAAACCCTGTGTGAAACAAACAAAACAAGAACCTACACACACAAAACCAACAAAATGTGGAAAGGATGTGGGTAGGTAGGGCTCCTTATACACCACTGGTGGGACTGTAAGTTAGTGCAGCCATTGCAGAAGGCAATATGGAGGCTCCTAAAACACTAAAACAAAAAACCAACCAGAACACCTAGTTTTACTTCCCCACCCTCTTTATATAATTACTTTTTAGTTGTCAATTTCTTTCATAAGCACATACAATCTTTAGGTTTTTGTGCATGTATATATCATTGTGTTTTCTTCATATTTGCTGCTCCCATCACCCTCCTGCTGTCTCTTTCATTCCTTAAATAGTATCCTTTCTACTTGCATGCGCGCGCGTGTGTGTGTGTGTGTGTGTGTGTGTGTGTGTGTGTTTAAATCTATTTTCTGTACATGGGGAATTGTCTTGATTGACGCCCACTGTGGGTGGAGTCACTCCTGGGCAGGTGGTCCTGGAAGGTATAAGAGAAAAAACTGGGACTGAGTAAGCCAGTAAGCAGCACCCCTCCATGGCCCCTGCATCAGCACCTGCTCCAGGTTCCTGCCCTGACTTCTCTCCCTGATGGGCTGTGCTGTGGAATTATAAACTGAAATAAAAATCCTTTCCTCCCCAAGTTGCTTTTGGTAGTGGCATTTTATCACAGCAATAGAAACCCTAGGGACAGGAAAGGTAGCTCAGTGCAAACATAAGGACATGAATTCAGATCCCCGACACCCACATAAATGACAGGTGTGCACATCTGTAATCCCACTCCTGAGAAGTGGGTGCTAGGAAACGGACAGGACCCTGGCTTGCTGGCCAGCCAGCCTCAAGCAGGATGTCCTAGGTTCAACGAGAGATCATCTCAAAAGAAAAAAAAAAGCCTGAGAGGAAGACACTTGACTTCTGGCCTCCACACACAGGGCCACATTTGTACACATCACACACAAAAAGAGTAAAACAATATTCCTAATTAAAAAGAAAAGAACTATCTTGTTATTAATCTCAACACATAAACTCAGCTCAAAAAACAATATTTTCTAGTCAAGATTATAAAATACTAGAAGCCAGGTATATACAGTCTTCCTAGACAAACCCTAAAAATGGCACAATCAAAGGCTAACAGAAACTTATATTGAAAGCCTTATTTTCAACCAAAACTAATACTCCCTCCACAACAGCTTTACCATTCATTCTCTTCATCCCTATCAGGGGCCTCCTTCCTGGGGCCTGAAGGAAGCTGATGTGTGAATGCCTGTCACATATTTGTGCTTCACAGATAGTCCTCATGGACTGAGGGACATGCTCATCTCTTCACAGATCATAATAGCAAGTGACAAGTAGGCTCACGTGATCACCCAGTTCCCCTCCAGCTGGAGTTTCCCATGCGTCTATGATAAAGATGCTGGTGTCTATCCTGGGATGTGATACTTTCAGGCATTAGTAGAAGGGACACACAGCCTTGTCCAAGCAAAGCTAGAGTATTGGGTGAGCAGTGGCTGTGAGCAATCATGGAAGTTTAACAGGTCAGGAGGTGAGCTGTAGAACATGCCAGCCATGGAGGGACAGACGGGGAGGGAAAGTCGGGAAAGACAACAGCCAGAACTGAGGAAAGGAGGGATATAAGCCAAGGTGAAAGAACTAACACAAAGGTGATAAACCAGTTGCACTGGCCCTCTGGGAAATCCAAACATCTAACGACATCAAGAACAAGAGGACAGGTTTCTGACTGTTTTAGCAGGACATTTCAACAAGGCTCAGGTGACTACCAGAAACAATTTTTCAGCCACTACGCCTAAAGTTAAAGATTTCAAATCAATAATTTTTTAAAAGCAAGTCTCCAATTATGTGATTATTTCAGTTATTACTCTGAAAGGCAAACCCAGAAAGCCAGGGCTTTGCTCAGTGTGTGTAGAGGTGCCATTTAAGACATATAAATAAGGGTGGGAGAGATGGCTCAGGAGAAAAGAGCATGTGCTGTGCAGCACCAGGGTTTGAGTTGAACGCCTCAGCCCCCAGTTGAAATCCAGGGTTGCATGAGCCTATAACCCCAGCACTGGTGGGTGGGACAGCTGGATCCCAGGAGCTTGCAGACCAGCTGGCCTAGCCCAAACAGCAAGCCTCAGGGTCAGTGTCTCCACATAATTAAATAAAGAGCAATAGTGGAAGACACTTGCCATCCTCTTCTGGCCTCTGCATAAGTGTACATAGGTGTAGGCACCTATACATACATGCACACACAGGTGCACACATCTATACCCATTTGTACATGTACTATACCTAACACACATGTACATAAAGATAAAATACCAACTTGGAGCCCAGGCCACTTCCAAAACTAAGAACTTGGGTTTTTATTCTCCCAAAGCAAACAAAACTCCCAGGATGGTATTTTCTCCTTGGTGCCATCCAGGTTTGGCTGTTCTGCCACACCGACAAGTTAGCGGAGGCCTAGAGCGCTTGTTGAAAAGCAGGTGTTCTCGGCTCTTTACACCAGTGACCTAACCCAAGACAAGAAACACTAGCCTGCCTTACGAGGAAGAAGCCCACTTCAGGTGGCTGCTCTGGCTAGCAGGCCTGTCCTTAGGCCAGAAACAGGACAGCTCCCATTTGAACGACCAGCCTGCAAGGACTTCAAGCTTAGTCCTTGTCACAGGCCTTTCATTTCTAGTGCCATCTCTGCCTCAGGGTCGAGACTGGCTTCAGCAGTCAGGCTGGAACTCCCTTTTACATCACTATCCTATCTCTACCTCCTCCCAGCTCTCCTCTCACCACTCATGGATTCCTACGGTCCTCCAAACTAAGGCCTGCCTTGGCGGGCCTAAACTATGTTCAGCGTGCCAGGCCAGTTACTAACTACTGTCAGAGTCGACTGTTAAGCATACCTCATGGGCTTGGCATAAATAATCAACTGTAAAGCATTTCAAACCAGAGCTCCTGAGATATAACGACTTCCACTATTATCATGTTTTGTTTTCTCTAGGTCAAGTAGAAGCTGCAGCCACACTCCGCTTCTGCAAGCTGTCTGGATATTCACCATCATAAGTGCACACACATGTGGAACACACTCAATATTTCCTGGCATGATGGAAAATGGTGACGAAGGACGGCAGCCCTTGGATTGACCTCACCTCCAAGCTTGCTTCCTGCTCACCAAGATTTTAGGGGCTGCCCTCCCAGGCTTGGTTGAACTTTGAGGTGGAGACACTGGGGCTGAGGAATGTCATATGCTAGACAAATCCCTCACTGGCATCCCAACTCGATGCAGAAAGCTGCTAGTATTTAATGACCTGAGCTGTCAATCATATGACGTGGCCTGTTTATTTATTTGCCTTTCTAGTCGTACAATTTCATCTGGTTCAATGCTTCCAAATTAGTACCCCACAAAAATATTACAAGCTCAATTCTTCACAGATACAGTATCTTCAACAACCTTGACAGAAAATGAAGACATTAATCTAAAATAAAAAAATAAAAAAAGTGACTACAATTTCAAAAGTGAAAATAAGCCATTAAAGAATTTTTATTTAAATGTAACATTTTAGATGGCATGATTTTGCACTTATTTTTTTATCGTGTGTGTGTGTGTGTGTGTGTGTGTGTGTGTGTGTGTGAAAGAGACAGACACACACAGAGAGAAAGAGAGTATGTGTGTGTAGTCAGAGGACAAGCTGAGGGAACTGGTTAACTCCCTGTCTCATATGGGTTTTAGGGATTGAAACCAGTTTGTCAGGCTTGGCAAAAGGCTCCTCTACCCAATATATAATCTCATGAGTGATTTTTGTAGTAACAATGTATTTCTTTGCCCTGAATAAATAGGTTTATTGTAATGCACACAAAAACAGAAGAAATAAATGTATACAAAAGGAATATGTGAATATATCCAGTTTTGCTGGATAAGAGAAAATTACTTGATAGATTCTAGTAATATACCTTAAGCATTTTATTAGCATCTGTTTATCACACATGATAATGGATTCCATTAGAGCACCTTCATACATACAGACAATGTATTTTTATCATTTCCCTCAATTACCGCCTCCTGTTCTCCTCATACTCCCACTAAACCTGATCCTCTTCCTACACTGACTTTCTTGTCGGAATTATTTTCTAGCAAAAAAAGCATCTGCACTCATCCTCATCAATGACTTTTTCTTTTTCCATTATGAACTACAGTAATCCCAGGGCATATATTCCAAAATCCTTAAAGGATGTGTGAACCTCCCAAGCAGTGCCCAGTCCTATATGTATTTCCTTCTTCTACATGCATACACACATCTATGAGATGGCCAATTCAAAAATTAGTGCAATGGAGATCAGTAACTAATAATGAGCAACAATCAGCAACACACAATAACAGAAGTGGCCGGGGCTGATGATGGCACAATGCTTAAGAGCACATGTCGTTATTTGTTCCAGAGGACCTGAGTTTGGCTCCCAGCACCTACATAGGTAGTTCAAAACCACCTCTAACTGCAGTCCCAGGCGACCCTATGCCTCTGTCCTCCTCAGATAGCAGCGCTCATATGCACATACTCTCCCCCGCCACCTACTTCAAATAATAAATCAGTGATGTAAATGGAGCTGGCCTTCCCCTTTAAGGCAGCAGTTTATAGCCACTCCTGGGCACATAGGAGTTGCTGACGTCTCCACTCCGGTACCATGGGTCCTTATTTAAGCACATTAGTGTTTACTGAATGTAGGCACTGTGGCTGAGCCTGGAACACTCAGTCTGATAACCAAATGGCTGCCAAGTGCTGAGAGGGCAGGTCACACCCCGGGCGTTCATAGGTGCACTGAGGGATGATTCATATCCCGGCAGCAGCACACAGGACGGCCATTACACCACCCAGAACTCAAAACACACCATGTTCCATTATATTTCTCAAAACTTTTTGAGTAAGTTTTTGAAAATTTCATCTAATATTTTTATACTATGCTGACCACAGTTAACTAAAACTCTAGGGTAAAGGGGATGGGACACTACAGTCCTGTTACACCCTGATTTGGCAACAAACTGTAATCAGTTCCCCTGATAAACTTCAGAGACACATGAAATACTGGAATTCTTTCAAAATTCTGTCTGTATGATATCAACACTGATAAGCCAGCATAGGACAAGATGTGATTCAACTTGTATATAACAGGGCATTTGAATAGAAATGATTTTCTGAAAAGTGAGACCACCATCAAATAGTCTGCATCATACTGATTCCTCCTCATTAATCTTTTTTTTTATTAATTACACTTTATTCACTTTGTATCCCCCCATAAGCCCTTCCTTCCTCCCCTCCCAATCCCACCCTCCCTCCCCCTTCTTCACGAGAGCCCCTCCCCAAGTCCACTGATAGGGGAGGTCCTCTTCTCCTTCCTTCTAATCTTAGTCTATCAGATCACATCAGGAGTGGCTGCATTGTCATCTTCTGTGGCCTGGTAAGGCTGCTTCCCCCTCAGGGGGAGGTGATCAAAGAGCAGGCCAATCAGATTATGTCAGAGGCAGTCCCTCTTCCCATTACTATGTAACCCACTTGGACACTGAACTGTCATGTGCTACATCTGTGCAGGGGTTCTAGGTTATCTCCATGAATAGTCCTTGGTTGGAGTATGAGTCTCTGGGATATTCCCTGTGTTCAAATTTTCTGGTTCTGTTGCTCTCCTTGTGTGGTTCTCACTAATCTTTTAATAATAAACACAACACAAAAAGGTTCTCCCCACCACGAACTACCAAATAATGAATTACTTAGGTAGCCTACATACCTGTGACAGAACAAAGAAAAGTATTTTCTAAAAGAATTAACTGAGGGAAAAAAAATCTTAAGATTATTTGGTCCTAATCTTTTTTTTTTATTTCTTCTGCCTCAAATTCTAATTCTGAAGAAGGGAATCTATCTACCTTTGAAAAACTGAACAATAAAAGTGAAGTAACAAAGATAGATGAATGGCTAGACAACAGATGGATGACAGAAAAATATCTAGAGACAGCGATAGATGTGACAGTTTGTACCTTAACGTTTGATATGAGACATCAGCTTTTGACTGATGCCAATTTCTCACCATCATGGTGGTATCATAAGAGACACTTGCTCAGGATCTGGGCTGTCTCCTTAGTAACTTAGCAGTACCTCTGCTTCACCTATCAGCGGGCAGTCTCAGGTCAGTAGGATGTGGGCCTTCTCTCAACATTTCCTGTGGAATTCTCTATTTCATGGGGGCCCTGCTTCTCTCCAGCCATGAAGCTAATGGTAACAGCCACACTCTGGCAACACCATCCTACCATCTGGGGCTAAGTTGGGTGACAGGTGGGAGCAACCTCAGGTAAAAATGTTCCAGACTCACTGCTTTCACCCAAGTTCTGGACAGTTTTCTGTTGCTGACATTTTGTTTTTGTTTTGTATATGCAAACGCTTCTCAATGCACTGTTCACTTTTGTCAATTTCTGAAGACTCATGATCTTGGGGGTTTTCGGACAGTGTTGTTCACTAGTGGCTTTTGAAAGAAAAGATCTGCGACCTCTTTAGCTGTCATTTTCACCAAAGACTAAGAAACTGTGATGGCACAGAAGACTTCTCATACAGGAGACACAGTCCAGACCCAGGTCTAATGATTTTCCCATTATACAAGGCTGTAGAAAAGTTACAATGGTTTAGCCCTAAATTCAGGTCTTGTAAGCTACACTGACTTATTAAGTTGCCACAAGCATTACTGGAGTCAGAAACCAATGGCATGCATTCCATAGATGTCTCTTAAGTTGCAGTGCCATTGACAGTCCACAAAAGCCTAGGACAATAATGCCTTAAGTGGGAAACTGAAGAAAATATTTAATATTAATATTTAGCATACTCACAAGAATCTAATAAAGAATCAAGGGAAAGGAACTTTAAGTGCACTAACATTAATAAAGGCACACAGCTAAAGGGCAGAAGCATTCCCACTAGGAAACAGGTCTAGAGAACAGTACAGAAGCACATAGTCCAGTTCCCCTGTCAGCCCAACACCATTTTCTGAGGCTGTATGTCACTCTCTCACCTAACCATGGCTGCCTTTCTGGAGGGGGTCTAAGCGCCTTGGGAAGAAGTTTAGACTTCTCCGACGGGCAGGCAGGATCTGGCTCTTACCCCAACGTTATTTCAGATAACCTTCTTCCGTGTTTACTGCTCTTCCATGACAGCAGCCTGCCATCTGTTCTCCAGAAACCTTTGTTGTGGAGATTATGTGCTTGTAATCTCAGCATTGAGCAAGCTGAGATGGATGGATGCTGATTTCAAGGCCAGGGTGACACAGTAAGACCCTGTCTCAGAAAGGAGATAAACTAACGCAAGCAGAAGACTTGAGCCACAGCCTCTTGACAGAAGGCTATGACTTTCTTCTCTCCCATGAGGCCACTCCATATACAAACAGCAACAGAACTGCATTTTTTAGAGCCATCACACGAGCAAATTAAAACACACACGGACGGACACACACACACACACACACACACACACACACACACACTTCATGAAATCACAGCTACTGAAACTAGAATTCAGACAGGTTTGAAAACTGTAAAATCAAATACTGCACCAGAGACCAGAGAAACAACTGTACGGTCATTGTGTTAGCCACTGCAACGAACAGAAGAATATAACCTACCTCTGTAGTAAAGATGCCTTTGTCACGGCCATACACTTTCATCTCCTCTGGAAAAAGTTGAAAGGCATTGACGTACGGAATACGGTCCTCTTCGACAAACCTGCATTTTACAGAAAGATGTCTCAATGACAGCTACATACTGCTCTGAGTAAACTCTTTCTGAAAATCTCCCCATTCACAGGGAAGGAAGAATTAGCTCAGTGGATTCTATCTCCTTCATATTTTAAAAGAGAAAACTACCGTTCCCAGCACCCATGCAGGAGACCAGTCGGCTGACTGTCTACAGATTACCTGACTCTAACCAATACATTAAGTGTGTCTGAGAAGTGTGTATCTGCCAGTTCACCACCAGGCTCCTGTAGCATTCCTTCCATGTCTAGTTCCTATCACATGACTAGCTCCTGCTCACCCTGTGAATCCTTTCTTCAGGAAGCTCTCCCTTGGTCCCTGTTTGTCTCCCCTTCTGTTCTCAGCTAGTGCATGATGGCTGATGAAAAAACTATCAAGGTTTTCATCCCAATGCCTTTTATATAGTAGGAGGTCAAACATTTCCAGTCAAATGTTGAGTCTGAAGAAAACTCCAGATATTTAAAAGTGGACTAGAACATTTATTTATACCTTACTCATCAAGTCAAATAAAGTTGTAGAGTACCATATAGTCAGCAATGTGAGGAAAGAGCAGTGAACCAAACAGGTGAAATTTCTGTTCCCACAGATCTTGTGTTCTAGCTAAAAAAAGATGTAGTAGCCAATCAATAACCTACAGTATGCTAAGAAAACAAAGGAGAGAAAGAAACGGAGAAGAGCAAGCGCATGACAGAATTTCCTGTGCAAACTCCTAAACCAACTGTCAAGAAAAATAAGACCCAGTTGAGAATATACCCAAAACGCTCTGTCTTGGCCTCACTGTAACCAGCTTCCTGGAAATAAAAGTGTTGACCTAAACTTAATTTCAAAATTAAAATGTGACTCCTCTAACTTTTAGTCTATTGAAACTTGAGAGTTAGATATTTAAAGTAAAAACAGAAGAAAACCTCTCCCAGCTGGGTTTCCATTAGTTGCTTTATTTTATATATAAAGTATCTATGCCTAGTAAGCTACAATATTGGCATAATAGTATTATATTCATGACATAGTACATACCTAGCACTTCAAAAACACCTAGACTTCCAATGCTAACATGTGCATCATTTATTTAGTCCTTGACATATGTGTATATATACATATAACAATTACATATATAAATATATAACTATATATGACCATATATATAACTATATATATAACTATATATATATGTATATAGTTATCATACATATATATATGTATGATAGATGTGAGGATATATGCTAGCAGCAGGCCCAGTGCTAGAAGTGAGAGAGTAAGAAGAGATGAAGAGTTGGCCCCCCTCAATTCAGGCAGGCAGGACAGGAGAAACATGAGTACAAGGGCCACCAGAGAGGCTCCTTCACTGCTACAGAGGCAGAGGAGAGAAGATAAGCAAGTCTGGGGAGGCAGAAATGCACCCCAAGCTGGTCTTGAGGTATGTGAAGTCTTAACAATGACTCACAGTATTGTTCTTAACCTCTTCTAAAGTTTGCTTGAATTTGAAATTTCTTTTGGAAAACCTTTCCCCTGCCAATGGATGGCAGCTCGATCAAAATTCTACCACACCGTTTCCCTCAGTAGGAATTATCAGCACCCTATCTGGGTCAACCAGGAAGTTGTTGACAAAGGAATTGCACCAAATAAAAGCATCTGCATGCTCTCCTGGAAACACTCTCTGCTCATAATTTTACTGCAGTTTTTGGAAGCTTTGATTTGAGACACACTAGACTTTAACAAGCTGGCACCTCTCGGTCACAGACCAATACAGCAATGGCACATTAGAGCCGTGTGCACCGGGGAACAGTCCTGTCCCATTTATCTTTTCCATTCCCCTCACCATGAGCATCATCCAAGCCACCACTTCTTGCATAAGGTGTAGTAGAAGACCACTGGCCTCCCAGTTTCCCTTCCCTGCACAGAATACCACTTCCTCACAGGTGCGGGAGTGATCCTTTATGAAGACACCTCAGATGGTTGCTCCTGCTGCAGTCTCCCTGCTGCTTACTACAGCACTTAAAACCCACAGGGCACTTTTGAGGTAAGAAAATATATCCTGGAAGTGTATCAAAGTGACGGGTGTATATTTTTGTGGATATACTGAAAACTTCTCCTCTGTCTCCTCAGTGCAGAGGATTAAAGGCTTACACAAATGGTGTATCTTTTAAGGATTTATTTTATGCATGAGTGTTTGCCTGCATATCTGTATTATATAATATATATATTATATATTTTATAAATATTATACACACACACACACACACACACACACACACACACACACACACACAGATGTGCCTGGTGCTCACAGAGGCCAGAAGAGGGTGTCAATCTCCTCGAACTGTACTCAGAGGCATTGTGAGATGTCATGGGCATGCCGGGAACTCAGGGTCTCTGAAAGAGCAGGAAGTACTCTTAATCACTGAGCCATCTCTGGAACCCTAAGGGACTGCATATTCTTAATGGTTGAGACTTTTATCATATGTAAATTACACTTTAGTAATTTTAATTTATAAGGAATGAGAGAACTGAAAGTGAAAAGAACTAACATTTATTATATACACATACATATGAAAGTGTCAAACAAAATTTTTAAAGGCAAAAAACTTCCTGACCCCAGCATGGCTCTCAGAGACTCAAGAGACTCACCTCTGTCTGACTAACTTCTCAGTTTATGTGTGCCCTCCCCCTCCCCCCACTCCTCCACCCCTCTCTCCACCAGTTCTCTTCCTCCAAGCCACTCCTCACTTTCTACTCCTGGCTCAAACAGAGCCCACCCCTGCTGAGGGCTGGCACCCCTCTCTACCTGGAATGCTGGGATCTCCCAGGTTGGCTGCTCTCTGACTCTAAGCACAGCTCAGATCCCTTTGTTATCATGGAAAGTAGCTGTCCAGGTAAGCTCCTCTGCAGCATCCTGGTTCAGCCTTCTGGTCTGCACTTGCGTGACTCATCAGTTTTCCCTTTATTCATGTTCATCTCTTTCCCCCTCTAGTCTTCAACCTCATGAGAGTGGGAACTTGACTTACGTGCTTCCCAAGTGTCTAAACTCTAGAACACTGTGGAAGTACAGCAGATAGTCAACAAATATTTGTATGATAAATGTTGGCTGTTGTTAGCTTCTATGGTTACAACTAGTAGGGGGGTCCTTTATAGTAAATATGAAGGGAGAGGAATTAATCCTAAAGCCTAAGATGCTGCTCTAAAAATAAATAAGGAAACCACAGCTTACAATCAATGGTAAAATATGCAGGGCTAGGCGTGGTAACACACACCTGGAGGTACAGACAGGCAGGTCTTTGAATTAAAGGCCAGCCAGGGCCACACAGTGAGCAGTGAGTGACCCCGTCTCAAAAAAAAAAAAAAAGGAAGAGAAAGAACTGGCAGATGGGCAGATATGTATTCCAGCCAGACTAACCGCCTTCTGCAGACCATAGATTTTCAGCTTCTCAAAGCTAGTAGCCACTCTGAGACTGTAACACCCTGAAGAACCTCCTGGAGGGTTATTTAGGAGAGATAAACAGGCCCCAGCCCAGAGTCTGACTCCTGCAGTCTCCAGACAAAGCTGGAGGTGCTGGTCAAGAGGGACAGGTTGCGGATCTGACTTGAAGCTCTTTCTGGGGGAAAAGCAGAGCACGGGGAGCAGTAGTGACAGCCCCTTCTTCTACCGCCCCAAGCAACTCAGCTCTGTCCCCAGCTTGTATGCCCTAAGGAGCACAGTGACAGCCCTCCAGCTAATCTTCCAATCTGCACTCCAGTCTCTTTGAAGGCATTTCAGAATTCACCTGTGTGGGGGAGGACAGACAGACTGAAGAGTTAGCAAGAGAGGAACTGAGGGCTAGGGCTGCCTGTTTCAAGCACAACAGTGTTCTTCTGAGGAAAGCTTCAGAGAAGCACTTTCTCTCATCGTTAAATCTCTGGGAGAGTTCTGTTGCCCACTTGCAGACTGCCCTGGAACAACTGGCCCCTTGAACCAGCTCTGAAGACACTATTAGGTTCTCATGATTATGGATCTTTTTGAAAGACCCTCTGATTATCATCTGGAAGATGGATAGGAATGACAAGACCAAGACAGAGCTCAGTTAAGAAATGAGTAAGCAATCAATCCAGGTGAGGTGAGGCACAGAGGGAAGAATGAGTTACACAGTTGTATTGGAAGCATATGTGACAGGGCATAAGGACAGGCTGTCTACATAGAGTGAGGAAATAGTCCAGGAGAAGCGCCAGGCTTCCCCACAGACAACACCAGGGTCCACAGCACGTGCTAAGAACACTGGAGAAGAGCAGGACCAAGGAGACAGATGGTGAGGCACTTGTTAGTCATACTGATTTTAACCATAAAGACATCAAGTAGTCATGTCCAGATGAATATATATATATATATATATATATATACAGATGAATATATGGTCTGGCCCTCAGTAGACAAGCCTGGGCTGGTGATAGTCGGGAGTCATCAGCATACAGATAATAATTAGAGTCTTGGGAGAAGATGATGTCATCTAGTGAAGGCACAAAGCAGGCAACATTCAACTCGGAGTAAAGTTCACAGAACCACGAGTGGTCTGTATGCAGCTGATCACACCTGAGAAAAAACTTTGTTATTTGGTTAATATGCCCAATCAAAGGCACTATCATCATTTACTAGAGGCATTCTGTTTAATAAAAGGCCAAGTGTCGATGGTGATGATGATGACAGCGATAATGGTGAGGATGGAAACTGAACAATCCTGACTAGCCAGAGCTCTCCTGATGCTCCAGAGACTGCTCTAAGTGCTCCCACAATGCCAAGGGCCAAAGCACTTACAACCCTAAGGTGCCATTGCTACTACAGATCCATTTTACCTAGAAGAAAGCAGAAGCAGAGAAACATTTACAGACTTGCTCAATGTCATGTCATGTGGTAATGAATTGGCAGAACCAGAAATGTGGCTTCAAACTCGTGCCTTGTAAGCATTCCATATGCCAGTTAAACTCACTGCCATTATTAACAACACACACAAAGGAAAAGGAGAATAAATATTTTTGGTCTGCCTAGTAAATGACTGATTCTTGTATAGTTATAAAGCTTGTTAGTTATAAACCCTGACACTGCAGCTGGCTTTAACTCAAATGTCTACTTCCTTAGACCACTCTTCCTGTTTAAAATTCTATACACTACCTTGAAATATGTAAATGTTTATTACCACTATAATAGGGTCTTTCTATAGTTTTGATATCAACTTTTCCTAATAAGTTAACATAGGCTGCCTATAGTTTAGTTTTTACAACATCATGGTTTCACATAACTACTAATAGCTATTTTGTTAGTAAAAGATTCCCTGTTCATCTTTTCTTAGAAAAATACTTAAGACTTCTACATAGGAATATTAATGTCATTTTCTCTTTAAAGTATTTTATCCACATTAGATAATTAACTTTCTAATATCTCATGTGAAGTACTTGCTACAATTTCCACTATGTCAGTAAAAACTCAAAATTATTAAACTTAAGGGGAATTAAGTTTAAGAATTAGAACCCAAGCCACACACAATGATTACTAATCACTGTCAGCTTGATTGGACTTGAAATAACCTAGGAGACATATAAACCTCAGGCATGTCTACAGAAACGTTTCCAGAAAGGGTTAGCTATGGGACAATCTGCCCTGAATGCAGGTGGCATCATGCCAGGGGCTGGGATCCTGGATTGAATATAAGAGAAACTGAGGAAAAGCAGTAGCATTCCCCTTTCTCTACTTCCTGATCTGATGTGAGTGAGCTGCCCACCACCACCCACATGGTGGACTGTATCCCCTTAAACCACAAGTCAACGCAAATCTTTCCTCTTTTAAGTTAGTTGCTTTTCTCAGGTTCTTAGTCACAACAATGAGAAAAGTAACCCATGTACTATCAAAGCTTTCCAGCCCTTTCCTCATTTTAGGCTTTCTTGTAAAATTAAGAATATCCAAAGACTGTTCTAAGTTCACATTGATAACCAGGAAGAAATGATCAGGAAGTAAGTTCCGCTTACCTCAGAAGGTCTGAAAGAGTAATTGTTTCTCTCTGCCAGAGCAAGGACAGGTAGCAGAGAGCAAGTGTCCGGGGCACAGTCATCTTCACGATCCCCTTCTCCTTCCACTCTGAATACTCTACTCCATCCACAGATCCAGAGCAGACATACGCTGCTCATACAGGGACACAGTGAAATTAAAAAAAAAAAAAAAGAAAAGAAAAGAAAGAAAGAAAGGAAGAAAGAGAAATGAGTAACAAAACAGTAGACATTTAAAGTAGATTATAACTGATTCAGTTCGCATAGACAATCTAGCAACGACGGTCAATGAAGGCTCTAGAAGGAAACCAGGCAAACAGGCAATTAGGGTTATCTGTGAGAGTGGGTGGAATGAGATTCTGAAAAGAGATACACATTTTTAAATATCGAAAACATTTAAAAATAAATGGATAAACAATCACAGAGAAAAGTTCAAGTGTGTAAGTCCCTGGCAGATAGGCCTCTCCCAAACCCCTTGGATAAGAAGGCAGCACTTTCTCCCCATCCACCCTCAGGTGCCCTCTAACACTCTGTTCATTCTACAGACAGGAATCTATCTCACTCCTTGTGCCACTCCCCTAAGCCTGGGGAAATGACAGTGAACTGTGTCTCACCTCTCCTGTAATTCACACTCTACCAAAAGTAATCAACAAAAATTACAATGGACAGAGAAAAGTGCTATCCAGGAAAACAGCAACGCAGGAGCATCCAAAGGTGAGAAGGGGGCAGCATGGCTCTTTTGAGCAGGTGGTCAGAAAGACCTCTTTAAGAAGGTGAGATCTGAGCAGAAAGCTGACGAATTCTACCTTGCGGGGAAATCCCAACATGCCAGCAACAGTGAGGAGCCTGTGTGTGTGTGTGTGTGTGTGTGTGTGTGTGTGTGTGTCTATCTCTGAGTGTGTCTGTGTGTCTCTCTGTGTGTGTGCCACAACACACACATGTAGAGCTCAGAGAACAACTTTCAGGACTCAGATTCTCTTCTTCCACCGTGTGGGTCCTGGGCTGTCAAGAGATTGTGGCTAGTGCCTTAGCCTGCCAAGCCATGCCACTGGCCCCACGGTGGTAACTTTGGAACCACTATTCCAAATTAGAAGTCAAGATGTAATACTAGGCCTTTCTGGGGAACTGTTCCCCAACAGTACCCAGCAACACTTCCTGGAGAGCGACTGCAAACAAGGGTGAGTGTGTGTGTGTGTGTGTGTGTGTGTGTGTCCTGCTTCTAGAAGAATCTCTTTTGCAGTGGCAGGACCCTTACAGTGAAAGCAACAGGTCTCATTATGGCTCCACCATGCTAGCTCCTTTCTGCTACATCTACCTGAGGAATTCTTACTTTGTATTTTACTAAATGAATGTAAAAATGAACATGTCTTATGAACAGAACATTTGTGAAAACAGTAGACTAATTTCTTTCTCTTTTTTGTGATTCTTTTTAACAACATGGAGAACTATTTGAATTATGTGCACTTAAAATCTTACCTTTTAGTGGAGCACTGGGGCACACAGTAGCGCACGCCTGTGATCCCAGCACTTGTGAGGCAGAGGCAGGCAGATCTCTGTGAGCTTGAGGCCAGTCTGGCCTACACAGTGAGTTCCAGGAAGCCAGGACTACATAGAGAAACCCTCTCTCGAAAAAAAAGTTCAAAATAACATAAACTCATTTATATATCCCCTTAGCCAAAACAAAACAAAAAACGTTGCATTTCTCTCTACATATGTGAATACACTTGGCTGTACTGGACTCCATTTGTAGACCAGGCTTGAACTCAGAGATCCGCCTGCCTCTGCCTCCTGGAGTGCTGGGATTACAGGTGTGTGCCACCGCACCCAGCTTAAAATCATCATTTTTTAAAAATATTTATTTTTTTTAATTTCTGTGCATGTGTGTCTGTATGTGTGTATGCACCACCTTCATGTCTGGTACCTGCAGAGGCCAGGAGGGGACACCAAATCCCTGAGAAATGGAGACTCAAAACCAGATCCTCTGTGAGAGCAGCCAGTGACTGTCATGTACATTCTTATACACACACAATAAATACTTTTTTTTTTTTTTTTTTTTTTTTTTTACATATTCTGATTGCTTCTCCTTTTTACCTGACTTTGGTGATCCTTTGGTGGCAGGGAAAGACTTTGGAATCTGGGGGTCAGACTGGAGTTCTGTTCCACTTTCAAAGGGACAGGTGGTGTCACTTAGCAGCTCAAGATCACTGCCCCAGTCTGAACCCTGCAGACTGTCTTCCAATACCTGTTCATGAGATAACAGAAACAGAAACTGCTTGAGTTGGAAAGGTAACGTCTGTGGCTCTAAACAGCTGCTGTCCATCATTGCCCTAGCAAACTGGCAGGGTCTCAGATACTCCACACCTGGGAGGCCTCTCTAGGGAACTGTTACCCAACAGTACTCTGTAGAAGAATTTTAATTCAAAACATGGCTGCTCTGGCAATAGATCATCCAAAAACCTTCTTGGTCTGGGTGATCTGGCTGAAATGCAGACAAGCCAGGCAGTGGTGGCATGAGCCTTTAATCTCAGGATACAGAAGCAAGCAGATCTCTGAGTTTAAGGCCAGCCTGGTACAGAGCAAATTTCAAGTAAGAAATGCTTAGATCCAGGCATGGTGATACACTCCTTCAATCTTAAACAATGAGGGTAAATTTAGGTTGTAGAAGGAAGCACCCATGTTGGAAAGTAATGTCTAATTGAGTAGCAAACAAAGTGACAAATCAGAAAGATTTGACAGAACAGGATATACTCAACTCTCATAAGAAAAGAGGAAAAAGGAAAGCTACTTAAGGGACTGCCACAGAGAATGAAGAGAGGATGCAGTTTTACTGGGACAGTAATAGACAGGTTGCAGAGAGAGAACAAACTAGACTCAGGTGAAGATAAAATGAGCCAGAGAATAGGTAGATGCCGGATTAAAACAGATTGCTATAGTTAATCTGAGGCCAATTCAGAGGCTAGGAGAAGCCAGTTTGAATCAGTCAGCTTGGAGAGGAGTTTGAGCAAGAACAGCTAAATTGAACCAGCCAACCAGAGCTAAGAAAGAACAAGAAAGGGTGAGCTTATTCAGAGGCTGAAAACATTCCAGGCCTAGATTAGATTGTATGGAGGCTAGAAGCTTCCAGGACTAGGCCTAGATTAGCAGATGGAGGCAGTATACCTCTAAGATGACACTTGAAAGGCCCAAAGCTCAGGTTTTTAGTCCTCTTCTGTGTCTATCTTTGTGACATCCACCAAAATTAGGGTTTTCAATCATAGCTACTGTATTTTACTTCTAGGATGTACCTACCCCACATTTTAACACCCCTGAAATTCAGGTGACTCTTACAATCATTAGCATGTCAGTTTAATTCACAGCATTCTTTTCTTACGGGTATTTACAATGTTGAAATATCTTGGTGTGCTGGCTAGTTTTATGTCAACTTAACCCAAGTTAGAGTCATTAAGGAAGAACTTCAACTGAGAAAATGCCCAACGAGATGGCAAGCATGTTATGCAGTTTAAAAATGAGTGATATGGGAGGGCCCAACCCATTGTGGGCAGTGCTACCCCTGGGCAGGTGGTCCTGGGTATATAGGAAAGTAGGCTGGGAGACGAAAGGGATGCCTCCTTTTTTCCTTTCAGCTGCTGTCATGCCATCCAGATTAAGGAAGTCCTGGAAACTCCAGGGCCTTGTGAGCTACAGCTGCATCATGAAGCACTGCAAGCACCCAAGAGGCAGGAGAATGCCGGAGGCATGCATCACCACAGGGACAACGTCTACAAATGTCATCCAGGTTACTTTGGGAAAGCTGGTCTGAGGCATTCACTTAAAGAAAAACGAGAGCTTCTACCCAACTGTCAACCTGGATAAACTAGGGCCACTGCTCAGTGAGCGGACACAGGTGAGTGCTACAAACAAGGCTGGAGCTGCTCCTATCACTGATATGCTGCATTCGGGCTACTGGAAAGATCTGGGGAAGGGAAAGCTCTGTAAGCAGCATGTCATCCTGAAGGCCGCATTCTCCATCAAAGGAGCTGAGGAAAGATGAAGGGTGCTGGAGCTGCCTTGTGTCCTGGTGGCTTGAAGCCACATAGAGAGTGCGAACATGTTCCATGTGAAACAAATAACAACAAAAGGGAAGTAGGTTGAGCAAGCCATGAAGCCACTCCTCCGTAGTGTGTGCCTCCAAGTTCCCAGCCTGACCTCCTTCACTGGTGGACTGTGATGTGGAAGTATAAGCAAAATAAACCCTTTCCTCCCAAGCTGCTGCTGATCATTGTGTTTATCACTGCAGTAGAAGCCCTAAGACACTGTTAGAAGCTGTACCTCAGGGTAGGATGCTTGCCTAGTGTGCATGAAGCCCTGGATTCAATCCCCAGCACTGCACAAACTATGTGTGGTAATGGATGCCTGTAATCCCAGCAAGTAAAGACAGGAGGGTTAGAAGTTCAAGGTCATCCTCAGGTACATATTGAGTCTGAGGCCAGCAGAGACTGCCTGAGGCCTTGTCTCTAAAAGAGGAAGGGACATTCTTATAAACAACATTTTAGATTTGATGATTATAATGCACACTGGCAGTTTTATATTTCTATTTTTTTATAATAAATCTTTCTAATTTATTTATTTATTGTATGCTATGAGTGCTCTGTTTTCATGCATACCAAAAGAAGGAATTAGATTTCATTATAGATGGTTGTGAGACACCATATGGGTGCTGGGAATTGAACTCAGGACCTCTGAAAGAGCAGCCAGTGCTCTTAACTGCTGAGCCATCTCCAGCCCTTGACCTCCTATCTTTAACTGCAGACTCATCTGTCTCACTACATATGTAACATTTCTTCCTGGATGTCTAACAGCTATCTCAAACCCAACCTGATCTTTGGGTCCCACCTGCCCTGTCAGTGTATGGCAATTCTTTCCTTCCAGCTGCTTAGGCCAAAAATCTCACAATCATCCTTGACTCCTGCCTCCCACACCCCACATCTAGACCATCAGGAAGTCCTGTTGGCTCTATCTCCAAAGCTCTTCTACAGCCTTACCACTTACATCTCCTGTGTTCTTTCCGGCCCACCCCACTACCACTCTGTAGGCTTGGGCTGTTGGTCCCAGCGAGGCCTGAAGGTCAGCATTTCTTCTCTTCCTCACATCATGTTAATCTCAATGCCCAGAGACCCTTCATCTCACTGGGAAGTTCTCCATGGGCATTCTGGGTTACATAACTCCCTTCCCAATGCCCCATTGTATACATTTGTGTGCTTGTTTTGAAAGTTTCCAGTCGTTATCCACAGCTCAAAAGTTGTAGGACCCGATTCAGATACAAGCCACTCTATCTAATTCTTGGAACAGCTGCATCCAAAGCTCTAAGAAAGCTTTGCAGCCTTACTGAGGTACCTACATTTCTGAGGGTGGAACCTGTGGTCTGACACTGCTAGGCAAGTTCTCTGTGAGCAACAACCCAAACCCATTTCTAATTTAAAATGTAATTTTCTCTCCCTTTTGAAAAAGGGAATTGCTGTACTTGGGTGACAGAAATTATATGATTTAGCCCTATTCTTCCACTTTCACTTCTTAATTATTTACCAGGACTTAGTGTGATACTGCCAACCCAGGTGTTTACTCACACAAATAAAACTTCTGACTGTAAGTTTTCAGTTAGTCTAAAGAGATTAAAGTGTCACAGAGAAACCCAGGTTCTCATTCCTGTTTTCCATGCACTAGGCAACATCCCAGTACACAAAGGCAACCACAAACACCAACATGAGATTTGAAGGTCACGGTCTTAGTACTTTGAATAATTCTTCTTTTTCCTTTAAGAGAGTCACTATAAAACTATGCAGCACCTTTTGCTTTCTGGGCAAACATGTGGCTCCTGTATCCAGTCAGGTTAGTGCTCCATAACTTTATCATCATCAAATGTCTCCTTTCTCCAGTTAACTCAAATTAAGTTTCAGGAGCTGGTTTAAGTTTATCATCTCCTATTTAGGGTCACTCCCCTAACTATGTCTGCATGATCTGACTACTCTAACCTCATCCCGAGGACTCGTTCCTTACCACAGAGGACACATGTGCAGCTCAGAGGCCCCTCCTTTGCTCACCTCTGTAACCTATTCCTTTCATCTTGACACCAGCTTCTCAGTCATGGATCACTGACCTTTACGTACAGACTTATGAGGACCTGAGCAAACAAGGAAATGCTGGGCCAGGCTCCCAAGTTTCTAGCAAATGTGAGTCACGTGGACTCATACCCTCATCTGGGCCCTGGAGGTGCTGCCACTCACCAGACCACACCTGTGGTCAGGACACTTGCCTTTCTTAGCAATGGAACTGTTCTTTGCTTCAAGTAAAAAGTACCACAGCACTTCTGAAGCAATTCAGAACTGCTCGAAGACAAAGCACCTCTGACAGGCACCCAGATTGACTTTCTTTCATGTCAAAGCTTCTGAGACGAGAAAATAAGGGGGCTGAATATTAAAATATCAGAAAAAGTAGCAGGGATGCCAAGTGAAAGGAGTATATGCAGGGCTTGGGGATGTAGCTCAGTTGGTAGAATGCTTGCCTGGTATGGACAAAACCCTTCGTTTAGTCCTCTGCAAATAAACAGGACACCATAGCTTATGTCTGTCAATCTAGCACTTGGGAGGTGGAGGCAAGTCAAGGTCATTCTTGACTACACAGCAAGGCTGGCCTAGGATACATAAGACCCTGTCTCAAAATTAAATAAAATAAGCCAGGTGGTGGCACTTGCCTTTAATCACAGCACTTGGGAGGCAGAGGCAGTGGATCTCTGAATTAAGGCCATCCAGAGATAAATAATAAGGTCCTATCTCAAAAAAGTCATTATCATCATCATAATAGAATAGCATATGCAAAAAATTCTAACAATCAAAGTGAAGACAAATGAACCCCACAAACTAAATAGCCAAATGACAAGATGGAGCTCAGAGACAGAGCTTTCCTAGCTTGTGAGTTTGACCCCAATGCTGCAAAGCAAATAAGAAATTCCTTAAAGTTCTCTCTATAAAATGATCTGGATGTAATCCTAGCCCTTGAAAGGCTGAGGCAGGAGGATTACCAATAGTTCAAGGTCAGCCTAGACTATGAAGTGAGATCCTGACTCAAGATAAATAAATAAATAAACCAAAACAAACAAACACAATCTTTCAAAAGGAAGATAAATTCTAATTCCTTTATGTTACAACTAGTTTAGTAGCCTAGGTCATTCTGAACTGCATCAGAAGCCTCTTCCCTGGAAATCCACAAACACCATAGTCAGACTCAAGCAGCCACAAACACTACCTTTGTCTCTGCCACACTGTCAGGCTCCATGGCTCACCTTGGCTTTTCTTCTACTTGGCCGAACTGGGTTCTTACAATAGGCCTGCTTGCTCTTCTGAAGGTAGCGCTTCCAAAAATTGTGTAAAACTTCATTCTAAGGTGGAAGGAAAGCAAGTGGTGAACATTATGATGACAATTCACAGGCACATGTACATACAAGCTCCCACACTTTACAGATCACCCCCAATCTAAACACCGTCTCATCTGCTTTTCCTTATCAGGTACTTGGGAGACCTAAATAAATAAATGTTCCTAAACACAGACCTCAAGATATATATATATATATATATATATATATATATATATATATATATACACACACACATATATATACATACATATACATATGTATATGTATGTATATATATGTATACATATATTATATATACATATGTATACATATATATATTATATATATATATAATCTTGGTGTTAGGAAAAGTATTCAAGACAGCCATGCAGCCCATCCTTTTACACACTCAGGATCACAAAATGAAACAATTTATGTGCAATGACACTCCTGGTCAGGGCAGAGGCAAGGCTGTTGCTACTACTTTCTCCTCAGATCCACTCAAACCTTACTTTTACTTTATTCTTTTATTCTATTATTCTATTCTATTCTATTCTATTCTATTCTATTCTATTCTATTCTA
>NW_026585644.1:19188620-19202318 GCF_907164565.1 Psammomys obesus
TATTCTATTCTATTCTATTCTATTCTATTCTATTCTATTCTATTCTATTCTATTCTATTCTATTCTATTCTATTCTATTATTTTTATTTGTTCGTTTGTGTGTAATCCTGCCTATCCTGGAACTCACTCTGTAGACCAGGCTGGCCTTGAACTCACAAAGATCCACCTGGCCTCTGCCTCCTGAGTGCTGAGATTACAGGCATGCACCACCATGCCTAGATGTTCAAAACTCACTTTTCAAAGGATGAGTAGCTAACATGTAGATACATGTTGCTTACCTTTAGCTCTGGGCCTACTCCCAGGGCCTCCAGGGCTTGTGCTTGGTGATAAAGGATGCACTGGAAACCTTCACACACACACCAGTCCCAGCCTTTCTCTACAGGATAGACAACAAGCTTTAGATGCATATACTAATACTTTACTATGATGTTTTTACAAAACACAATCTCTGTTGACATGGGCTAACAGACACAGGTACCTCATGTATTTGTACATGTATTTGTACCTCAGTTTCTTTTCTTTATGTGTGATTGTATATTTTATGTATGTCTGTGTATATACACTTGGTGTATGTACAGTTTGTGTGTGTATATTTGTGTGTTTGTGTATGCTGTGTGTGAGTTTGTGTGCCTGCTTTGGGGGTTTTGTTGTTTTGTTTTGTTTGGGTTTTTTTGTTTGTGTGTTTGTAGCCCTGCCTATCCTGGAACTCGCTCTGTAGACTGAGTTCAAATTCAAAGAGATCTGTCTACTCCTGCCTCCTGAGCATACCCAGTGAAATTTAAGTTTTTTTTTTTTAATTATTTTATTTTATTTTTTAAATATTAGTTACAGTTTATTAACTTTGTATCCCAGCTGTGGCCCGCTCCCTCATTCCCTTCTAATCCCACCTTCCCTCCCTCATCTCATCCCTGCCCCTTTCATCTGACCCTAGCTTATCAGGTTTCTTCAGGAGAAATTTAGGTGTTTTTTTTTTAATTTTTTATTAATTACACTTTATTCATTTTGTATCCCCCCATAAACCCCTCCCTCCTCCCCTCCCGATCCCACCCTCCCTCTCCTTTCTGCATGCATGCCACTCCCCAAGTCCGCTGATAGGGGAGGTTCTCCTCTCCTTTCTGATCTTAGTCTATCAGTTCTCATCAAAATTGGCTGCATTGTCCTCTACCATGGCCTGGTAAGGCTGCTCCCCCCTCAGGGGGAGGTGATCAAAGAGCAGGCCAATCAGATTATGTCAGAGGCAGTCCCTCTTCCCATTACTATGTAACCCACTTGGACACTGAACTGCCATGGGCTACATCTGTGCAGGAGTTCTAGGTTATCTCCACGAATAGTCCTTGGTTGGAGTATGAGTCTCTGGGAAGTTCCCTGTGTTCAAATTATCTTGTTCTGTTGCTCTGCTTGTGGAGTTCCCATCCCCTTCAGCTCTTACTATTTCCCACTTCTTACATAAAATTCCATTCACTCTGCCCATCAGTTGGCCATCAGGCTCAGCATCTGCTTTGACAGTCTATACTGCAGAGGCTTTCAGAGGCTCTCTGTGGCAGGTTTGAAATTTAGGTTTTTTTAAATGTGTATTTTACAGTGCTCAAAACATTCCTATATTGAAATACTTGGTTGCTGCGTCCACCAGTTTTCTGTTCCATTTCTTTTTTTTATTTGTTTTGTGTTTGTCTGTTTTGTTTTTTTGAGACAGGTTTTCTCTGTGTAGCCTTAACTAACCTGGACTTGCTTTGTAGACCAGGCTGGCCTTGAACTCACAAAGATCCGCCTTGCCTCTATATCCCTGAATAATTATTATTCACTTATTCAGATTATTCAGTTCCATTTCAACACATATTTTGGTCAACAAATAAACAAATGTCAAGATACAAGAAATGATGTCCAGGCATCAGGAAAGGGCAATCCGCACAAAGAAAGTAAACTTGCAATAGCATTATGCTTTTGTGAAAATGTTTCCAGCTTAGAGAGGGAAACCGAAAATAAAAAAATCTGATACATACTAGTAGTGCCTAGGTACCAGATATATCCTAAGTATTTCCTTTTTCCCTTTTTAAGGTTGTGTGTGTGTGTGTGGTATTGTGTGCAGTGTTTGTAATTGTTAGTGTGTGTGTGCACATGTCGGTGGGTAGCATGTGGCTGCATATGGGTGTGTGTAGGTCTATAATCAATGACAGGGTCTTCCTCGATCACTCTGCATTTTTTTAAAATTAGTATTATCTCATCTCCTGTGTATGGACATATAGGTACCACATATACATGCCTGGTGCCCATGGAAGCCACAAGGGATCGGATCCCCTGGAACTCAAATTATAGACGGTTGTGAGCCATCATGTGGGTACTGAGATGTGACCCAAGGTCCCAGAAAAGCAAGTGGTCTTAACCACTGAGCCAGCTCTCCAGCACTTCCATTTTCATGTTTTTAAATGGGGTCTCTCAGTGAATCTGAAACTCATGGATTTGGCCAGGATGGCTGGCCAGTAAGCTTCATCCCTCCCAATACTGAGGTTACAAGAAGCATGCTGACATTAGCAGCTTTTACACAGTTTGATCTGACCTCTAGTGCTTGTATGTCAGGTATTTCACTGATGGATCCATCTTCCCAGCTCCTAAATATTTTAAACAGACTATTCTTGTGAGCCTCACAACACTAAGAGATCATAAAGAAATCTGTCAGAGCAGTCAGAATCATAGGTTTAGCTATGGTAGCAACCAGTTAGAGAAAATGTTACAATGGGTGAAGACCGTTGTTTTTTGCCTGCCACTACCAGACAAATACAGAAACCCATTCGAATCACGCTATCAAAATTTCTCACGCATGGCTCCTGAAGTCTGTTACTGACTCCCACATGACTCCTCTGCACACTGGGAAGACTCCAACCCCTTTCACTTACCTGAATATCACAGAGTCTCCTGCCCACAATGACTAACAAATTCCCTCCTGGGAAGAGTCTCAGATATAACAAAAGGCCTGTAATCTCTGATGCATGCACAAGTTAAGTGGGATTAGACCCTTCAAGTGGTATGCATGCATAGGGTTCCCACACACTGTCTCACACTCAGAAACTGATAATGTTGCCTTTTAAACTCTCTGCACTCTCCTACTGTATGTAACAATGGTGTGACTATTCTCTTTTCACAGGTGACAATGCCAATGACTATGGTATTGACTATGAGACACTACCTAAGCAAGCATCCAACTTTTTGTAGACATTTAAGCCCTATACATTTTAACGATTTACATATATGAATTACCATTAACCACATTTTACTGTGATAAAACTGAATAAAAATCGATCAGGTTGTAGCCTCTAAAGAGTCACTACTGGACTATAGAGGCAGATGGTTCAGCAATGAAGAACAACGGCTGCTCTCAAAAAGGACCTGGGTGTGGTTCCCAGCACCTACATGGTGGGTCACAATCATCTATAACTCTGGGTTCCAGGGAGTCCAACACAGTCCCCTGGCCTCTAAAGGAAGCTACACACATGGTACACAAACATACATGCAGACAAACACCTACATGCATATATATAAAATAATCTTTTCTTTTAAAGTCACTACTAAAGGTTAAACAGGAATATATGTTAGTACTTAAACATACCCTCTGTTATTTATCTATATTTAGTAACTTAGATTTTCTGCTTAAAATGCTGGCATTCTGTCTGGAATCTATTTAAAATTCGTTCTGTGTCCTCAAACCATGAAGGAACATGGAACAGAGCCTTGAAGTGCATGTTAGTGCTCACCGTGCTTGCTTCTCTTTTTCAGCCCCCTGCTGATGGAGTTGATCTTGGTGTTAGGAATGACTGCAGTACTTACAACTTCCTCAGATCGCTGCAGAAAACAAACACAGACGGTAAAGACAGAGTGAGGTCCCTGAGACATAGTCCAAGTGTGCTCTGGGCAGTGTCCAGGTCCCAAACTGAAAATGACTGACAGAGGACAGTGAAACCACACTATGATGGTCAGTCTTTTTCATTCAAAAAATTTGGGGTTCCTAAAAGAGTGAGTTACACAGTAACCAAACAAATAAACCTTTACTTTAAACCATGTAATTATATTTTAAATAAATATGAATTCTAAAAGCATGGCATGGTGATGCATGACTTTAATCCCAGCATTTGAGATGCAGAGGCAAGCAGATTTTTTTGAATTTGAGGCCAGCCTGGTCTACAAAATAAGTTCCAGGGCAGCCAGGGCTACACAGTGCAACCCTATCTTGAAAGCAAAAACAAAACAAAAAGTATTAAAAGATAAATTTTAATTTTTTAAAAATAAGGAGAACCATTTAAAAATTATATTAACTTTTCAAACAGGACCAAAAATAAAATATACTCCATTTTGTATTCATGCAAAATACACTTTAACAGTAATTTATGGTTACAGGTAGTAGCACACCCCCACAATCCTGCACTATGAAGGTGAAGGCAGGAAGCTCAAGAGTTTAAGGCCAGCCTATGCTACAGAGCCTCCTTCAAAGCAAGTAAACAACAACAAAAACAAAACCACCAACTCCCTGACTCACCATGCATGCTGATGCCTGTCACACAAGGAGGCTGCTATTCCCTCAGCATGGTTGTGTGAACATTACTCAGAGAGGATTTCACTTACAAAAGTACTGTCATGGGTGTGGGCTATACCTTTAATCCCAGCACTTGGGAATCAGAGGCAGGGCCAGCCTGGTCTACATAGAAAGTTCAGACAAGACAGGGTTACAAAGTAAGACCCTATCTGGGAAAAAAAAAAAAAAAAAAAGAAAGAAAGAAAGAAAGAAAAGATAAAATAAAAGCACTGTTTTTTATTTTCAGCAAAACAGAATTTTAAAATGGTTAATGGTTAGTACCATTTATAACAAACTGATCAATGACAACTGCTACCAAGGGCAATTATCTTAGATTGACTTTCTTATAACAAAGAACAAAATACTGAGTCTTATTTCTGGAGAAAAGTAAAAATTAAAAAAAATAAATGATATTAATATACTTTTCTAAATTTAAAGACTGAGAATGAAGGGCAGGAGAGACGGCTCAGCCATTAAAGGCTAGGCTCACAACCAAAAGTCTAAGAGAATAAAGCTTATCTCTGGTTTTTTTGAAGGGGGTTCCAGAAAGTCTGGGCAAGCGTCAGGTCTGGGATCTGCCTGTCCTCTGAGCACTGGGTTTCCAGACTCTATCACCCCCAGCAGGGTGAGCCTCGTAAGAATAAAAGGCATGACTGTGTAGTAACCTAGCCAACCTAACATGTCTAAACCTTAGGTCAATCCCCAAGAGCCAGCCTGGGCTACATAAGCCCTTCTCAAGAATAAGAGACATGCCTCCACCAACAAGTTTTCTGGACTGCAGATATTATTTTCAAAGATATATGATATACTAAGTTAGCCACAGTGAGAAGGTAAAACATGCAAGTGGTGAGAAGGGGGCTTTTACATTTGAACTATCTAGGACATAAAAGAAAAACTCGGAAATGCTAAACATTCTCATGGTTAGATTGTAGACTATTTACATTCTAATTAGAAACCTGCAATTCTTAGAACAGCACAGTTAAAAACATCAAAACAAAAGGCTCGGTGGTACTTGCAAGTCTCCCTTTCCCCTCCATACACACAGAAACAAGGCTGAGCGAAGCTGCTGAATATATACTGAGAATATTAGTGATTTTGGCTTTCACCTGCAGTTTTCAAATTTCCTATAATGAATATGCATTGTTCTTATAAAATCTCCTAAACTCACATATTTTGGGCCCATACTTTTTATTAAATACTTACAAGACTTACAAAAAAAAATATGTTGTCTAAACTGGACAGATTAAGGACTTTAGATTCTTTTTCCTGAATAAAACACACCAGGAAAGAAGCTTTCCACTCATAAGGCTTTGCTTGGACTGAACACAGTGCCACGAACTTGAAGAATCACACACAGAGAGCTGGGGGAAAGGAGAGAAGCAGAGTCGGGAGAGCTGTCCCACAGCTTCCACCTGTCACAGGCCTACTGACTCACTGGCCACTCTTCACCCACTGAATTTCAACACCACCACCCTGCACAACTCCAGGAAGCACAGTGGTATGCTATTATATGCATTGACTATGCCAGGGTTAGTGTGAGCCAAGAGCAACAACTAGAGTCGGGTAACAGGCAGGGTTGCCTATTGTGTGGAGGGAAGACTCCGAGGTTCACAGGCTTTCACAAAATCATGGTGCAGCCAGGGATGTAGTTAGTAGGACACTTGCCTGGCACACAGAAGGCACTAGCTCATGCCCTTGCACAATAGGAAAAGGAAAAAACTGTCACCCACATTAAAGAATCCTTATTCCCTTGGGTTGAGAGTCTTAAATATGAAACTAGGTAGTAATATTATATTCTTTCAAGCTACAAATGACGGTAATAGACTTAATCAGAACCAGGAAACATCAAAGACAGAACTAAAAGCAGCCATTAGTTACAGCTGTTCAAGTCCTATAAATATAGTGCCCTGACTCCATCTCTTCCATTATGGCATCCCGCTCCTTCACTCTGTTTACATTTGAATTACCCTACCAAATTAACACTGACTAAACCACAGAGCCTCAATGAGCATCAAAGCAGAGGACAAATGGCATACATTCCAAGTGTCCAATTTGATGTATTTGTATACAAGCATTTATACGTCTTGATGAGACATGTCTCCATGAGACCATCACCATGATCAAGGAGATCACACTCCATCATTCCCCAGTGTTTTTGGTAAAGCATATATCTTGCTAATATCCTGAGTAACATGGAAGCAAAGAAACATCTGAGCTGTAGATTGAAGACCACCTCCAGGAAACACACCCATGGGGCTGGTGAGATGGCTCAGGGCTCAGAGCATGTGCAGTCTTGCAAGAGAACCCTTGAATTTCCACACCTATGTATGGCAGCTCACAACCATCCCAAACCCAGCTCCCTCTGCTGGACTCTGCAGGCACCTGCACTCACATGCACATACCCATACATACACTTATCTTTTTAGAAAAGCACTTGTGTAACTGAGTTGCAAGCTAAATTAGCTATGTTTCTTATGGGTTTTGTCCAGATTTTGAGTTATCTGAGGTAGGAAGGTAAATCAGTCCTCTATCACACTCTATGTTGGGCAGTCTCTCTTGGGTAACAAACTAGCTTTCTGAACCAGTGCTAAAGACAGTACTTATTCCTTCCTAGCTCTGCACGTCCAGCAAATCCTTTCCTATGGAGAACAACCCCAGCATGTTTAAGTACTCCAGCAGCAGGCTTCCCACACTTTGTTTACTGCCCTAAGGTACGCTCACCAGAACAGGACCTAGAACTTCCAGGGTGGAGACGGCCTCACAGAGTGACAATCTCTAGTTTAAGAAACTGGTGTGGCTGGGTGGTGGTGGCACATGACTGTGATCACAGCACTCAGGAAGCAGAGGCAGGGGGATCACTGTGAGTTCAGGATCAAGACCAGCCTGGTCTACAGAGAGAGCTCCAGGACAGCCTAGGCTACACAGAGAAACTCTTGTCTCGAAAAAAAAAAAAAAAGAGAGAGAGAGAAAAGAAAGAAAGAAAGGAGAAAAGAAAAGACAAAAGAAAAGAAAAGAAAAGAAAAGAAAAGAAAAGAAAAGAAAAGAAAAGAAAAGAAAAGAAAAAAGAAAAAAGAAAAAAGGTGTGATGGGGTTAGAAGACTCAGGTGCAAGTCCTACCCCAAATCTTTGCACTCGTGTAACATTAGCAAGCTAACTCAACTGGTGTCAGGTGTGGTGGTGCAAGCCTTTATTTCCAGCTCTCCTGGATTTCTGAGTTAGAACCCAGCCTGTCTTAAAACAACAACAAAGAGTAACAATTCATGAGCCCTGCTTGCTTGGTCTGTCTGTGCATAACATTGTATCTCATAGATTGTTGTGAGGCAGGAATTACATAATAGATGAGAAAGTACTTTGTAGTTTGTAAAGAAATTAGACAAAGACACGTGATAATGAAGCATGTTTCCAATACTCTCAACAGTCTCCCATCATTCTAACATTCCACCTTCCAAATCTCTAAGCTAGTACAACACATTAAAAACTAATAATACCTTTCAAGTGTAATGTTAAATACTTCCAGCTGGGTGTGGTGGCACACACCTTTAATCCTAGCACTCAGGAGGCAGAGGCAAGATAATCTCTGTGAGTTCAAGGCCAGCCTGGTCTACAGAGGGTGTTCTAGGACAGCCTAGATTGTTACATAAAGAAACCCTGTCTCAAAAACACCAAATAAATAAAATAAACAAGAAAACAAAAGCCTTCTATACACATACAGTCTATATAAAACATTAGTTTATAAATGTGGCTCAACATAATTTTAAAAGTTTATCTCCAATCTGATTTACAATGTTTTTAAAAATCCAAGATATTGCTCTTAACACTGTTTCTATTCTTGGAATCTGGCCATGAATGAGTGATAAAATAGACTCCTTTTTTAGAAGTGAGACCACAGACCAAGGTGAAACTGCAATTTTAAAGCATAAGCAAAATTTGTGAATGACACATTACTTACATCTGTGACATTGTGGCAGGAAGTACAATAGTATTTGCCTTCATCAGTAAGGCCCCAGGAGACAGCATCACACTGCGAACAGCGGTCTGTGCACGCCTGCTACAGAAGGCAGGAGAACTGTTACTGTCAGGACAGCACATGCATTTTAAACCCCATGGCTCTCAAGTTCTACTTCCAGTGTTCCCCCACATTTAAAACTAAAAACACATCAGACAATATCTACAATAAGGAGAAGAGTTTAGTCTCTTTAGTAGTATGAAATGCAGTCACTATCCCATAAAACTATAAAAATATGCAGAGAACAAAGAATGAAAGATGGATAGGGCCAAATTGGAAACAAAGACCTAAGGAAACCTCCCTGGAATTGTGGAGGGCAAAAAGATGACCCAGTGTATGGATAGACAAAACAAAAATACAAAGATGAAACACATGGTTGGCATTTCCTTTGGGGCACTGAGAATGTAACACGAGGCAGATGTTTCAAGTTTTGATTTATTCATCCAACAACATAAAGGGTTTCAACTGTATGTGTTCCAGACATTTAACTGGGTGCTGGAGGTGGGGATGTTCTACAGTAAGCAAAAGGATAGACTGTGGTCTATATGGATGGATCGTGATAAATTGTAATTTCAATTTTATCAACTTATTATCTATACATTACATTTGTAATAAATACAAATTTGTAATAAATACAAATACATTTACTGAGTCTACTGTGAGACCCTCTGTCATTATTCTGCCAATGCACACAAACAGAACTGGTTCCTAATTCTTCGGTGTTTGACTTAGGGGGTCAATTACTGAATATACCTATCATGTTAAAAGCACATGAAAAGTTCAACGGCATCCTGCTCACTTTTGTGGTATGGGCACTTGTACTGGATAGTTTTGTGTCAACCTGACACAAGCTAAAGTCATCTGAGAGGAGAGATGCTCAATTAAGGAAAATGCCTCCATAAGATCAAGTTGTAGGCTGGCCTGTAAGGCATTTTCTTAATCAGTGTTTGATGGCGATGGCGGGAGAGTCCAACACATTGTGGGTGGTGCTAGCCCTGGGCTGGTAGTCCTGGGTTCTATGGGGAGGCAGGCTGAGCAAGTCATGAGAAATGAGCCAGTAAGCAGCACCCCTCCACTGCTCCCCATCAGCTCCTGCTTCCAGGTTCCTTCCCTGCTCTTTAGATGATGAACAGTGGATATGGAAGTATAAGCCAAATAAACCTTTTTCTCCCCAACTTGTTTATGGTGTTTCATCGCAGCCATGGAATGTCTTCGGTAGGTGTCTGGAATCGGTACCCCAGGGATTATCTGGAGGCATCCCAAGTTCCAGGTCCCGCTCTCCCTCACCCGCGCCAACGTCAAAGGGAACTTTGCTGCGTGGTCCCTTCCAGAGAGAATAAGCCACGGGGATGGCCACCCTACAAACCCACAGCTTCATCTTTCTCCTGGTCTACGCCCCATGTGTACAAACACTCCACCCACCCGCACCCAGGGCTGACACAACACGCTGCCCGGTTCCCCTGCCCGCGCGGCCTCCGCCCCCGTGCTCCGCCCCCTATGCGGTCACCGCCGTCAGCCGACTCCTCCTCCCCGCGCTGCTCCTCCTCCTCCCCCTGGCTCTCCTCCGCCCTTTCAGTTAGGGAACGTAAAGCTGGACCTCCACGGGATCCTCAAAGTCCTTACCGCCTCCTCCTGATCCATTGCTGCTCTCACGCCGCCACCGTTACCCAAGCGGCAGACACCGCTTCCGGGAGAGGCGGGGGAGCGCGCTCCGCCGGAAACGCAGGCTCTGCCTTTGGGTTCCGTTAGTCTTCTGTGCCGCCGGGGCCGCAATCAGGCAGTGCAGGGCGCTAAAGACTGGGCTCAGACGTACGAGGAGTTTTCTGTGTTGTTTTTGTTGTTGTTGTTGTTGTTGTTTTTGTAGCCCTAGCTGTCGTGGAACTCGGCTCTGGAGACCAGGCTGTCCTCGAACTCAAAGAGATCCAATTGCCTTTATCTCCTGAGTGCTGGGATTAAAGGTCTACGCCATCACTTCCAGTTTCTGGGCTTTACGAAATGAATTCTCAGTGTTTGAGTACAGAACACAGGCTGTTGAGCTAGAACTGGGTTTCTATTTGGATTTTTTTTTTAACTTCCGCATATCCTAGGACCCAAACCCTTGTACAGGCTAGCCAATATTCCACACCACCGAGCTACATCCCCCGCTTTTAGACCTAGATTTCTAATCATGAATTTACCTCTTTCTTGTGATTCCATTTCCTTCTGTGTAAGAATTGTGTGTTCACCCGTGAATATAATTAAGTCTTATATAAATAACATCTTGATAAATTTACCTCCTGCTCCTTCATTGTGTAAACCAAAATTGTTTTACGTTCTGGAGATTCCTCTGTGAACAAAATAAGGCTTCATCTTTGAAGATTATATTTGTTTTATTTATTTGTTTTTGTTTGTTTGTTTCAAGATAGGGCTTCTCTGTGTAGTGCTGGTTCTCTTGGAACTCACTTTTTAGATCAGACTGTCCTCGAACTCAGATCTGCCTGCCTCTGCCTCTAGAGTGCTGGGATTAAAGGTATGTGCCAGCAGTGCGGCTGGGCTATATTTGTTTTAAATACTAAGGATTCTTTCTAGGGGCGGTTAGAGATGGATTTCTGGTGATAAGGTCCCCAGCAGGGGAAGCTGGAGTGTGGTGAAGATCCTGCAGAACAATGGAAAAATGGAGAGAGAGAGAGAGCGCGCCATTGCAGGGGGAAAGAGGGACTCTATATTAGCAAATTAATGAAGGTACTAAAAAGAATAGAAGGCTATCATTTAGGACACTAATCCCATTGCCCCGCCCCCTTGGGACTGCTATGCAATAGGAGTGTGGCGGTTTATGGAAGATACTAGAAAAAGTGGGGTGATCCGTTTTACTGGGGCAGCGCCATGATATCGGACTTTGGTAGGTAGAGCTCCAAGGGGATCAGATCCTCTGACCTCCATGGGGACCAGACACAGACATGGTGGACACATACATGCAGGCAAAACATCCATACACAAAAATAAAAATGTTAAATGCAGTGAGAGAGGTGGTTTCAGTTTGGAATGGGGTCGTCAAGAAAGATCTCACTGAGAAAGGATCTTTAACACAGACATACATTTCTAAGAAGGAAAAGCTTAGACTGAGAAAGAAAATGATAAGTTAAGCATTCAACAGGAAGCTGCCACAGATAAGCTCTTTGAAAAGAGTGAGAATTTTAATAACTCCAGAAAAACTGATCAAGAAGAAAAGCACGTTTGTGAGGTCCTGGGCTTAGTCAGCAACACCACAATAGAATAATACAGAATAAAATATTGGCTAGTTTCATCTGTATCACCAGAAATGCTATAGGGAAAAAAAAAAAAAAAAAAAAGACTTTTATGGACTTTCTTTCCAGACAGGGTTTGTAAACATTGCCCTGTTGAGGCCTGCTCTTTGTAACATAGCTGAAGCCATTTTTGTATTCAGTACCCATTTTTGTTTATAAGGTGAAATTTAGTTCAAAAAATTTTCACTTACTTCCTAGAAGTAGTTATTCATAGCTGATGCTAACAAACCCTTCCAGAAGATCAAGTTAACCTACCTACAGACCCTGCCAGACGGTCAAGTTAACCTTATATTTTACTATGACTCAATGGTGTTATAACTCCTCCTTTTTCTCACTTGGCTACACTCTGGTGCACTCTGTGTTATCTCCACACTTGGACACACTCTGGTTGTACTCTGGAAGACCCTAACTACTGCCTCAGTTTCCCCACTTAGGACCAATCAGCTTAAAGGTTAGCTGATAGTACTTTGTCTAGTTAGCTAATATGTAATATTGCTTTGTATAGTTAGCCAAAATGTAATGTTCCCTCCCTTTGCCTTTCTATACGTGGCTTTCCTATAACAAGGCTACCCTAAAGGCAGACCAGTTTGGCTCCTGAGTCCTCTCTGTGGCCTGCGATCAGCTTGGAACAGGCTTTCAATAAACCATCCATATCTGACTGGGATGGGTGTTTGAGTGGTTTGCGTTGCTATTTTTGGACTACAACAGCCTGGCTATCCTGGGACTCACTCTGTAGTCCAGGCTGGCCTCAAATTCAGGAGAGCTGCCTGCCTCTGCCTCTCAAATGCTAGGCTTAAAGGCATGTGCTACCACCTGGCCACGTTTGAATTTTTCAAAGAAAGGGACTCTTTGTTTTTGGTTTTTTTTTTTCTTAGAAAATACATTATTTTTAAAACATGCAAAGAGAAATAGAAAAATCTGAATGACCTGACAGCTATTTGAGAAACCGACTTAGGGCTGCGATGCCATGTGGAAGATCATGGGCTCAAACTCTAAGACTGGAAATAAATGAACAAGTAAAACATCAGCAAGACAAAGCAAAGGCAGGAAGTGTCCACGCTAGTCTTCTCAGCAATAGACTTACATAACCAAGACTTCACGCAAGCCAATGATGCCCAGCCCAGTGTAAAACAGGCCGAAGACAAGACAACAGAGTGTGGTATGCCAAAGCTCTCTAATCCCAGCACTCAGGAGGCTGAGGCAGGAGGATAAGAAGTTTAGTGTCACATATAACTACCAAGCAAGTTCTAGGCCAGCCTGTGCTGTACGACATGTGGTCTCTGAAAAGAGAGAGAAAAGTGAAGATGTAGTCTGGTAATAGAATGAGAAGCATTAAATCCAATCAATCCCAGTGTTGCAAAGGGTTTTAATTCACATGCAAATGTATTCACATTCATTACTCATCAGAAAAATGCAAATTAAGGCCACAAGGAGAAACTACCACACATCCAGGCGAATGGCCACAATTTAAAAGATTGATAAGATTTGGCAAGACTATGGATAACTTAGATCTCTTCTAAATTGCTGATCAAAGAATAAATTGGTAAAGACATGTTTGAAAAAAAAAATTCTTCAAGTAAAACTAAAGGTTAGAACTGGTGTGGTGGCAGTCATCTTTAACTGAAGAACTCAGGAGGCTGAGGCAGAAGGATCAGGAGTTTGACAGTTACCTAGGCAACATAATGATACCCTGCCTCAAAAAGAGAAAGAGAGAAAGAAAGAAAGAAAGAAAGAAAGAAAGAAAGGAAGGAAGGAAGGAAGGAAGGAAGGAAGGAAGGAAGGAGAAAGAGAAAGAAAGAAAGAAAGAAAGAAAGAAAGAAAGAAAGAAAGAAAGAAAGAAAGAAAGA
>NW_026585644.1:19202328-19208114 GCF_907164565.1 Psammomys obesus
AGAAAGAAAGAAAGAAAGAAAGAAAGAAAGAAAGAAAGAAAGAAAGAGGAAAGAAGGAAGGAAAGAAAGAAGACAAAATGCTGATGAGGAATAGTGATGGTGGAGAGAAAGGAGGCTAGTTGCTGGATATAAGCAAAAGCTGGAGTTGATGGATTGGATGAGCAAAGAGTTAAGATGGCGTGTAAGGGTCAGGATCTGACCTGCGTGCTATGAGAAGGTAGTGAGCCTTCGCTGAGTCAGAAAGCCTTTGGAGTCAGCACACAGGACAGTGAGGGTGAAAGCAATATTTCAATTTTGGTGTCTGTCTTAGCTGTTCTTGTCCCATGTCCATGTGGGGTCCCTGATTACCCCCTGAATAAATGAGTTGGCTATTCAGGGGAAAAAGCCCAACTGTGGGTATAAATGTGGAAATAAAGACCTGGGTAAGGTCACTAGGAGGGGGTGTCCAGAGAGGAAAAGCTCTGAGGACTGAATACAGCAAAGGACTGAGAATAAATATGCTTGACACAAAAGGAAAACCAACAGCAAAAGGTGTCCTGGAAGCCAGCAGTGTCCGAGAGGAAGCAGACATTCTGGAGACCTGCAGTGAGGGAACGATGGACTTGCCTCCCCATCTATTGGATGACTGATGGATCTAGGCATGAGGGCCACCAGGAAGGAAAGCAGTGTGATGGTCAGTGGTCAGGTGACCAGTGACACACGCCCGCATATGTCTGTAAGAGTGTTTCCAGAGATGATTGATGTGTGTGATAACAATGGAGCAAGGACAGATCCTCATGAATGTAGGTGGCTCCATCTTAATAAACTAGAGACCTGGAGGGATCCAAATCGGGAGAGGGAAGCCCTCATGGCATGCAAACTTGACTCCTCCTCCCCTGCAAGTCCATCTTGCTTCTATCATTACCAACAGACATCAGGTCCCAGGGGCTTCAACCTGTCAACATGACTCACACCAGCAGCCCTCTAGGGAGCCTCCAGGCTGTTAACCTTAAACTTGGGCTGCATCTTTGAGCCCCTTGTTCTGAGGCTTCCCGCTTCATAGACACAGAAGTCAGACACAGATGGCCAGGTCATCTGGTTCCCAGTGTGCAGATGGTCATTGTTGAGTCACTCAGCTTCCCATGATGTCTGACAGACACTAAGGATGTCTGTCCAACCTTTTGGCACTGTAGCCTGACATTGTCGTCTATAAAGTTCACACTCAAGAGCTGAACAATCGAATTACCAAAAAAACAAAACAAAACAAAACAAAAACAATTTACAACTATAAACATCCCCTGTCATGCCTGGGCCACTGTAAGCCATACACCCGACGAGCTTTCTCACCTTATATTTTCATAAGACTTTCACAATCAAACTTTCTGGCTGAGAGACAGAAGCAAAATGGTCCCATTCCCTAATGGATTCGGATTAAAACTAATAGAAAAATAGGGGCCAGCTCCAAGGTAAGACACTGGAGTAGAGCCACACATAATTGCTCAAAGTTCATGGACAGTGACACAGCTCTTTGTGCTGAACCACAATGGTCCATCCTACCAGATGGCTGCCAAAGTGTTCACCTCTGGAGACATGAGCAAGTTTAACTGCAGGAGCATTTTGGCTGGAACTTTTTTGAACTGCTAGAACACACACACACACACACACACACACACCTTCATAATGTTTTAAATAAGCTTACAATTTTGTGTTGGGCTTCATTCACACAAATTTGTGTGAGCTACATTTGACCCAGAGACCATGGATTGGACATGCCTTTAAGCTGATTCAAAACAGTCCCTATCGTGTATGTGTGTGTGTGTGCGTGTATGAGTCTGTGTGTGCATTCTTTCGACTCTGTTCCTCTAGACAAACCTGAGTAATGAAACCAGCTTCAGTGGGGTGTTGGGGATGAAACCTGTAAGAGTGTGTTTAAAAAAGAATGAAAGATCCCTCTTGTTATGTTGTGTGTGTGTGTGTGGTTTTTTTTTCATTTTTTTTTTATTGCAACTAGAAACAGTTACTGTCACTCTAGGTAATAACAATAAAATGAGAGTTTTATTTTTATTAATTTGTCTGCTTTTTTTGTTTTGTTTTTCAATATAGGGTTTATCTGTGTAGCCTTGGCTGTCCTGGACTCCCTTTGTAGATCAGGCTGGCCTCGAACTTGCAGAGATCTTTCTGCCCCTACCGCCCAGAGTGCTGCGATTACAGGACTTCTCCACAATGCCCAGCCTGCGCTTTTTATGTGTGGTGGGGGTGGAGCAGGGGCATGTGCACATGAGTGCAGTGCCTTTAGAGGCCAGAAGAGGGAGTTAAATCCCCTGAAGCTGGAGGTATAGCCAGCTGTGAGCAGCCTGAGATGGGTTCTGGGAACTGAACTTGTATCTTCCGGAAGAGCAATACATTCCTTTAACTATTAACCATCTCTTCAGTCCCTTTTGCTCTTTTCCTGACTTGCTTAGAAGGAGAAAATTAATGATGACCAAGAGACAGAATAGTGAACAGGAACAGCGAGGCAAGAGTGGGCAGGAAAACCTGAGCTCCAGGAGGGCAGGTGTGCTTGGGGACGCAGTAGAAGGTCAGATCTGATTTCTTCCTGTGAAACAAAAAGCAAATCGTAGGGAGCTGAGAGCAGGGAGAAGGCAGAGCTGTGAGAGGTTTCAAGAGACATCACAAAACAGCAAGGATGGCTTAGTTGGTTAAAAATACCTGCTGCTGATGGAGAATCTGTTTAATAATTGTAAAGTTTCAAAGTGCAAGATAAGTCAGTTCTAGAGATAGACTGTGCAACATTATGCCTTCAGTTAATGACACTGAATTGTGTAGCTTACAAAATTTTAAAAGTGTATCTTCTTTGTTCCTATTGTAAGACCTGGGTTTCACAGCTCTGGAGTTCAAGATCGCGCCCTTCCCAGAAACTCCCCCAGACCAAGACTCGCTGCAAAAGCAAGAAGTTTATTAACCATTGCGCAATGGGGTCACTCCTGCCGGTCAGCAAAGAGTGGCCCCGGGAGACAAAGGCCTTTAGGTTTTTAAGAAAAATTGCGGGAAATTTGAAGTTGCAGTTTTGGCAACTTAGGATTGGATGAGGAAGCTATAAAGTAAGATAATTGGTTAGTCTTAGGTGCTCAAGCTTGGCCAGTTCTGCCAAGTGTGGATGCAGCTGCAATTGAAGGTGGGGGTGGTTAGCTCATCCTTGAAGATTAGGGGCTGTGGACTTTTGGCTGGAGGTCAAAAGCTACTCAGAAGTCTGGGTTCGTTGCTAAGAAACACTATCTCAAAGACAAGGGTCTGGTCCTTCTTTTTGCTGAATGAAGGTCATTGCTTGCTTGCCTTTTTTCTATCTGTCCTCATAGATAGGGTCACATTTTTCCACTCTCTGGAAAGGTACTAAGAGGCTTTAGCTTAACCTGAACCTAAAACTCAAAACTATAGGCTTTAGAAGACATACAGGTTACAAAGTTAGTCTAACCCTTTCACTATCACAATGTATGTTATAGAACTATTATTAAAGCTGCCTAAAAAAAATACCTGCTGCTGAGCCTTAAGCCTGATGACCTGAGGTCAATCCCCGGAACCCATACGATGGAAGGAGGGATCCAAATCCCTCCATTTGCATTCTGGCTGACACACACATACACACTTGTCATGACACTTGTATGTCCACACACATATACAATAAATAGGTAGATGGATAGATGAAAGAGAGAGAATGGTTGAGAGAATGCACTGCTCTTGCAGAGGACCCCAGTTTAGTTCCCAGCACCTATGTGGGGGCAGCTCACAGCGCTGTGTAACCCAGTTCCAGGGGATCTTTTGCTGTCTCCAGACCTCCGTAAGTGTCTTCACTCCCATGCACATACCCACATAGAAAAGCAAACACATTTTTTTTAAGAAAAATAAAATGCTCAAAATTAGAGAAAACCAACATAAAGGAGAAAATGTAAAGGGAGAGAGATGACAGGTATAAAATGTCTGAGAAAAGAGAGAACTGAGTAAGAAATCTTGCAAATCACTGACGGCATCAAGCACTCCCCAGCTGCTGCTGCTCTCTCTTCTGCCTTGCTGTTCCCATTCGCTTTTCTGTGGTTCAAAAGTATCCTCCAGGTCTTATTCTTCTGAGAGCTCCGTGTCATCACATGACCACTTCTGACTGAGAAAGAAAGTGGGCAACTCAGATCATGTATAGGCCAAATGGACGTCTGGAATATTTTGCTACCAGCATCCCAAAGCCTTCTGTGGGGAAACTGAGGCACTAATTCATCAAGGATGACGGCAATGACCCCAGCGCATCTGCATGTGTGTAAAACAAGAGCTTGGCCTGCAGTAGGAAGCACCCCTCTGCCTTCAGCTTCTGCAGTGAGTGAACTTCGCCCTTATCCCTGCTGACATCTTTTCTCAGATTGCTTTTATGATTATAATCAAATCAGCAACTCCTTCAGTGGTTACGCGAATATGATTGTAACACAAAACACTGTTAGTAAATTTTTCATTACATTAAAAAGAAAAAAACTATTGGGGGCTGGCATATATACCATGGCATATATGCCTGCCATGGCATGCTTGTGGAGGGCACAGGAGAACTTCGTGGGAGTCGGCTCCCTTCTTCTACACTGTGGGTCCTGAGCTCAAACTCAGATCATCAGGCTTGACAACAGGGACACCTACTGAGCTATCTCTCCAGACACCATACATTTGCTGTCTGGACTATATGCTCTTTGGTGCATATTCTCATCAGATGCTCACCACAGGGAGCCTGCTGCATTCCATTATTGAAACTAAATCTTTCAGGAGTAAAGATTAGGAGCATTTATATTTTTATTCACTTGGTAAGCAAGCTTTCAGTGGGCCTCTAAGATCTGACCCAAAAGCTGTTTCTTTTGAATCTTCATCAGTATTTTCTAGGCCTTCCAACAGTATTTGTCATTTGGTATCATGCTTATCATGGGAGGAGGAATGACAGAAAGAAGCCAAGAATGAACTGTCACTTTGATGAATATAAATGCTATGACAGTGTAGCAGGGTGTGTGCTGAGGGACGCTGGGAGTAGTTTTACACAGTTGTCAGAAAGACAGTTCTAAAGATGGGCCCGTTGAGCAGAGATGGAATGGTGTCAGAGCCTTGTGAGAATGAAGGAGAAGGGCTCAGGGACAGCTCAGTGGATAAAGTGCTTGCTCTGTAAGCATCAAGACCCGAGTTTGCACCCCTGGCACCCGCATAAAAAGCCACATGGTAGCCCTGTAATAGCTTCACTGAGCACTGGAGATGATTGGAAGCTGGCCTTTCTGACCAGCCAGTCTAGTCTTAAGGGGGGGGGGGGGCTCCAGATTCAGGGAGAGACCCTGTCTAGCAAAAACAAGGTGGAGAGCAAGTGAGAAAAAACTCAACCTACTCACACACACACACCCGCATGCATACACCCCCCCCCCATAAACATATACACAAAGAATAAAGGGAACCAAGCATAGTGGTTCATATATACAATCTAGCACTCAGGAAACTAAAGCAGAAAAACTGCAGGTTTGGAGCCAGCCTGAGCTACATAGCAAACTTGAGGCCAGCCTGGGTTCATAGTAAAACATTAACTAAAAAAATGAATATATATATATATATATATATATATATGACACATGATGAAGAAAAGGAGAAAAGAAAGCAAGAGGGAGAAGGTAAGAGGGGACAGAGAAGAGAGAGAAGAGAGAAGAGAGAGAAGAGAGAAGAGAGGAGAGGAGAGGAGAGGAGAGGAGAGGAGAGGAGAGGAGAGAAGAGAAGAGAAGAGAAGAGAAGAGAAGAGAAGAGAAGAGAAG
>NW_026585644.1:19208124-19234245 GCF_907164565.1 Psammomys obesus
AGAGAAGAGAAGAGAAGAGAAGAGAAGAGAAGAGAAGAGAAGAGAAGAGAAGAGAAGAGAAGAGACAAACAGATTTTAGGGAGATTAAAAAGACCTTGAGGCACAACCCAGGTGGAGTGTTTGAGAAACTGAAGAGGCCAATGTGGCCTGAGGTTAGTGGGTGAGAGGCAGCTTGTGGGATCAGAGGGATGGGCAAGGCCTAATTGTTGAAGGTCTTCTTGGCCTGAAGACCTGAGGTTTAGCCAAGATTTACAGACAGCCTGGTCGTTTGCTGAAGTTCTCTGTGCTTGGCCAACATCCTGGGTTCTCAGCAGGGGAGGAGGAAGTCATGGGGGATCAGCTGGTGCCATATGCTCAGAGTTCTCCTGATTCCCACTGAGTCTGCCTGTATGTGCAGTTATCAGCTCTCTCAGGATTTTGACCTAGAGCCGGAGAGAGATGAGGAAAGCAGATCTTCGGACATATTCTAAGCCCGCCACAGACCCTTGGGGTTGGCTGGAATAGTTAGTTAGGCACGTATAAGGTAAACTTCACACAAATTTATATTCTGTGCAAATTGTGGACATTAGGGGAGCTGGAGTTACAGACAGTTGTCACACACACACACACACACACACACACACACACACACACACACACACACACCAGTCATGGATGCTGGGAACCAAGCTTGGATCTTCTGGAAGAGTAACAGACATTAATTACTGAACCATTGCTTTAAGCCCTGATAAATCTATTTTTAAGGTGGTGCCAACATTGGAATGAATATAAATGTGATTAAAAAAAAAAAAGAGGACCAAGAATGATACAATGGATAAAGGTGGAGTCCATCACTGGGGTTTGCTGTAAGCAGATGCAGGGATAAAAATCAACACCTGGGTCACACTGGACATGAGTACGGCACGTAATACAGAGCAACTAGCTAGGAATGGCAATCTGGACTGGTGAGATATCCAGGGACATAAATTAGAACACCTAAGAAATGAGAGTGTGTGTCCAACAATGAGAGAGGGGAATCCCAGGACTGGGATACAGGGTACTATATTCTCAGAGGTCAGGCCAAGCAAGACCATGCAGCAAAGATGGTGGAGGAGGAGACCCAGGATTGCGGCATCCAGAATCACGAAATGCAGAGAAGTTTGGGCAAATTCAGCACAGGATATGCAAGAAGAGTTTAAGGCAAGGAGAGGAATGAAGAGTTTGCATAGAGAGGTTTGGAGGTGGGGTGGGCGAAGGAAAGGATTGGTTGCTGAATGAGTGCAAGTCCCTGAAAAACAAGGAGCCAAGAACTGTGCTATAGCAGAAGGGAGCTGTAGATAGAGGGGTCAAGAAATGTGGACAGAGCAGCATTTTGTGCACTAAGGTAAATAAAATGTCAGTCCTGCAGAAGAGGAAGGAGCTGACAGACACGTCCTTAAGTGGGGGAAAGGGACAGATCTGACCCCTGATGCGGCCACCCCGAGGGGCTGTATTATCTCAAGTGACCAGATCATTGGAATTCAGTGAATGTGACTACTGTGTAGCAGGCTGGAGCCCTGGCCTGCCAATATGGCCGAGTCAGTCAGTGCCACCCACACGCTCCTCTTTACCCTGGAAGCTGCCAACATCTGAGGGCTTGCAGCTCGGGACAGCTTGGCTGGACAGTTAGAGAGGCTCTGGTGGGCACAGAGGGCTCCTAGTATTGTGTCCAGGGATCCTGGCCCTGACACATCCCTGCTAGGTTTTGAATGAGACAAGCCCCTGGAGTCCCTCTGCTGAGCCTCGCTTCCCCTCTGTATCATGGGAATGAGAACTTCATCATCGCCTCGCGAGGTATAGCAAGGTATAATTGGGAGAGTGGATCTGGCAGCTGTTTGTCGAAATGTCATAAACTGAAGGACAGGACACAGATATTGTTAGGCATCATTACTATATACTCTCTTGCTTGTGTCACAGCTTGCAGGGGATGCAGCCTAAATTTTCACAAAGAGCCTGCTTTTTCCAAGATAAGGAGCTAGTCCCGGCTCCTTGCAAAAGCCTTCCTGTTCCATGGCAGACATGAAGGTATCCCTTCCAGATCACCAGTTGAAAGGAAGGTGCAGACATATTATTATCTTCAAAGCCTTCTTGGGAACTTATTAAATGTTAATCACAGAGCGTAGGGATGTTCCAGAGAGCAGACATCGGCCTTGAGACTTCTTATAAGGAGCATCCTTCCCAGCCTCCCTCAAAATTCCTCCCGGAGAGAAGAAAGCAGTGAGCGTCTTTTCCTCTGTGGGCTCTCCAGTTGTTCCAAGGTCTGCTCTTGTGGCCTGGGCTGCCCACAGCTGGCTGAACCCTTCTGGGATTTGCACAGTCTTGAAGAAAAGAGAGAGGGAAGAAATATCTGCTAGATGTTCGCTTTATACATCAAACACCAGATCCATTACTCAAGATTCCTCATAACTAAGCTAGAGTATAATCATTGTCTGGTCACAGAAGGGGAAACTGAGGCTTGGGAAGTCAATTAGGTCACATGACAAGCAAAAAAGCCTTCCTGCTGTGGACCTGTGTGTGCCCCCAAAGGTCTCTTTAGTGGATGAGTGATTCTCGCCCTCGCCCTCACCCTCTCCCCCACCCTCCCTGTCTCCCTTTCCCTCTTGGTTTTTCAAGACAGAGTTTCTCTATGTAGCTTTGGCTGTTCTGGATTCACTCTGTTGACCAGGCTGGCCTTGAACTCATAGAGATCCACCTGCTTCTGCCTCCCTGAGCACTGGGATTAAAGGCATGTGCCACCACACACCAGGCTCCCTAGAGGTCTCTTTAATGAATAAGTAACAAAATGAACCAACTCTGCTGGATACTAAACCACTTTGTCTAAGGACAGCAACAAGTATTGAAGGAACACTTCCAACTCAGCAGAAGCAAAGTAACCTTCTAAGTAAGAGTCATGTGAGGTGCCCTGGTGTTGCCCCTAACATCTGAGTATATCTGACAAGCTGCAGAACCTGTCCAGGACTGATTTGCACATTTATAGTCTCAAGGCGAACATGGTCTTTCAACTGTCTCCCTTCTAGGAAAGAGAATAAGCAGACACTGTGGCTCTGGTCACAGGCATTAAGGTTCTGGAAAGAGAACTCTGCTTCTGAGCATCCTGTATTCAGGGACAGAATACCTACATTGGAGACTTTACAAGGAATAATAACACAGAGCCTTTTGTGCAACAAATGTGTAGGCATTTCAAGATGGCGGCAGTGGGGGACTGAACTAAGTGAGGAGCCCTTCTGAGTTCAGGGCCTGGGACTCAGAGGCACAAACCCTGCCCATGGCATTGATTCTAGAGGCAAGTGGAAGGGATCCCAAAAAGGAGATTGGTAAAATATGTAGGCTAATTGGTAGGCATTAAAGGTGTGACAAATGGTTTTGATCACTGTCTGGAAGGCAACGAGGAAAAGATGTTCCCAGGTTATTTTTCAGTCTCAAAAATAATCATTGCAAAATAACAAAAGACTATAAGAAACATAGCTGGGCCTATATAATCCCAGCTACTCAGAAGGCTGAGACAGCTGGATTGATTACAACTTAGAGAGACCAGGACCTGTCTGCCTGGACCCGGTCTCAAAAACACATGGCTGAGGCTACATTTCAGTGATAGAATCCTTGCCTAACACCACACACAGGCCCTGTGTCCAACAAAACCCATAAACACAAACTTTACTTGAGACTAGCTATGGTGGTTTGTTTGTGAAATGTCCCCCACAGGCTCACATGTCTGAACACTTAGCCCCCACTAGGTGGAGATGTTGAGGAAGATGCTGGAACTTTAGGGGTGGAGCTTTGCTGGAGGAAGTGAGTCATGAGGGTGGGCCTGAGATTTGTCTCCACTTCCTTCTGTCTTTCTGCTTCCTGACTATAGTAGCAGTGTGATCAGCCACCCTGCACTCTGCCACTCTGCCTTTGCCACTATGATGGATTACATTTCTTCTTAAACTGTAAGCCAAGATAAACCCATCCTTTCATGTTATTTTTTGCCACGCACTTGGTCCCAAGAATGAGAAAAAGCCCTAACACACTAGTAATTGTCACAGTTCTGCTATTAAATGTGAAGCTCCTGTGTGGCTAGAAGGATGATTTTTGTTTTGTTTTGTTTCGTTTCGGTTCGTTTCGGTTCCGTTCAGTTCGGCTTGGCTTGGCTTGGCTTGGTTTTGAGACAGGGTTTCTCTGTGTAGCCTTGGCTGTCCTGGACTAACTTTGTAGACCAGGTTGGCCTTGATCTCAGAGATCCACCTGCCACTGCCTCCCAAGTACTGGGATTAAAGGCATGGGCCGCCACACCCAGCTGATTTTTTTTCTCATTTCCTTGTGTTCATGTGTATGTGTGTGTACATGTATGCCTGTGGAGGTCAGAGGTGACTTACAGGAATCATTCATTTCTCTCTTTCCTGCGTGTAGATCCTGGATTGAATTCAGGTCACCAAGCTTGGAGCAAACACTTTCCAGACAGAACCATCTAAACAGTCCTAGAAGGAGGAGTTTTTACAAAGGGGGGGGGTGCAGATGGCTCAGCAGTTAGGAGCACTTGCTGCTCTTGCAGAGGACCCAGGGTTGAGCGCCAGCACTTACACGGTGGTTCACAACCATCTGTGACTACTGTGCCAGTGAATCAAACACTCTCTTCCTGCCTCTGAGGAAATCAGCTATATGTGTGGCGCACACACATGCTTGCAGGCAAAACACTCCCAACACATAAAAATTTAAAAAAGAAAAAGAAACAAAAACTAAAAGCAGAGGAAAGAGCTGGGGAGATGGCTCAGAGGCTTAGAAGTGCGCAGTGGCTTTTAAGACTGCGTCTCTGTGGTGACTGTGGTTTGAATTGATCGGTGATTGCAAGTGACTTCTTGATTGAAGAAAGAGGATTTGCCACAACCACCTCCTGAAGGTTAACATGTGATTTTGAGGCCTTTTAACTATTCATTTTGGTAAGGTTTTGTCTGTATTAGGGGTTTAGCTCAGAATCTTGGCGTCCATATTTTGTGTGTAGAAGTATTTGCCTGGGATGTGTGAGGACCTGTTTGATCTCCCCAGGATCATGACTTGTGCTTGTTCATGCCCATATTCACTGTAAGATCACACCATAGGTTCAAGACCACAGCCCAGAATCTGTGTAACAAGCGGTGTGTGTGTGTGTGTGTGTGTGTGTGTGTGTGTGTGTGTGTGTGTGGCAGGGGTGCTCTGTGTACTTATATCCAGCACCTAAGAGCCCAGCATCCATGAGAGACGTATTAAAAAAATTAAATAAGATAGGTACTGAGAGACAGCTGAGCGGAGCTGCCGTGCAAGCATCAAGACCTGAGTTCGAACCCCCAGCGGCCACGGGGAAAACTAGGCGTGGCTGCTCGTACCTGTAACCCCAGAACTGGCAAGGTAGAGACAAGGGATACCAGGGCTGGATATGCAGCCAGCACAGCTGAAACAGTGAACATCCCATTCAATGAGACACCCAGTCCATCCTAAGCAACGAGACAAAGTATATAGGAAAATAGCCAGGGTCTTCCCTGGCCTCTGCATGCACACAGGCAAAATACTCACTCACTCACATGCAGATGCTGTGCGATTGCACACGTGCACACACACACACAAGGAGAGGGTGAGAGAGGAAGGCGCCCAACTTTGACCTCTGGCCTCCACACACACACAAACACATAAATGTGTACACATATGTATATACACCACACAGACACGCACACATACACATAGACACAAACACACATAGACACACACATGCACACATACACACATATGCATACACACACAGCTTACCTCTAGATCTGTAATCTGCTTCCAGTTAATTTTCAAATATAGTGTGAGATAACAGATAAGACTCAGTTTTGTTCAACAGCCAACCAACCCCTCCAGTACTTTTTCTCGAGACTTATCTTTTTATCTTTTCCCACATTTCACTGTGCTGGCACCTTACTGAAAATCAATTGGCTGTGAAGATGTGAGTCTATTCCTGGCTTTTCTATTTCGTCCCAGGGTACCTTTACTCCATCCTTTGCCTGGATACCAAACCACCTAGGTCATGATGAACTTCATACCAGGTCTTGAAATGAGGCAGAATAAACCCTACAACAATCCTTTGCTTCAAAATTGTCTCAGCTATTCTATGGGGGAAAAAAAAAAAAGAAAAAGAAAATTTGTTTACTGATTTTTTTTTTCCCTTACTAAAACATTTTCACACAGCCCTGCTGAGATCTTGACTGTTACTGTGTTGACTCAGCAGATGAACTTGGGGAGGAGACTTGGTATTTGAACAAGCACAAAGGCCTTAAACCTATGTGTGTAGTATATTTCACCGCTTCTGTTCATCTCTGATTTTTCTCAGTCATGATTTACCGTTTTGAGAATACAGATAATTGACATTTTTGTTGAATTAATCTCAGCTCCCCAATTCTCTGTGTGAGAGAAAAACCGAGGCAGAGAAACAGCCAAGCATGACATATAGCTAGTTCCTTTATATTCTCAAAGTTGAGCAAAACAAAATTGGTTGATTGGGAATTGTGGTTAGCTGCCTTTCAGTTAAGTAAGAGTCGGCTGCACTGAGTGTTCACGCTAATAGCCCTGATTATGTCACACCCCAATGTTCAAAAACCTTCATTGGGAAATAATTATGGGATGTGGTCGAAGAATAGAGTATCAATGTACAAAGGGAAGAATTGAAGCCACTGAGCAGGCTGATTAAGTGAAGGGTGCCAAAGGCTCCCAGCACGGCCTGCAGAATGACGTTGTGCAATGGTGGCTGTTAGAATGGGCTCGGGCTGTCAGACAGGTCCAGGCAGGTGTCACACCTACAGTCCTGTTCTGATCACACAGCTCTATTTTTATCTCTTTTCCATGTTACTGTTCCTGGTAGGATTAAACAACAACAACAAGAGCCCCAGTGAAGAAAATGTTGTAAACTATTCTTGGGGTCAGGGAGATGGCTCAGGAGGCAAAAGCATTTCCTATGCAGTGTGTTGGCCTGAGTTCTCTATACTCACATAAACACACAGAAGCATATAGTTTCTTTTAAAAATCAAAAACTTTCATTGCAAAATTACTTCACTGACTAATGAAGCTGACAGTGTGATTGGGAAACAATGTGTGTTCTTATGTCTCTGGGAGAAGAAAGGAGAAAGAAATGCACGTACAGAAAAATCTGAAAGGCTACACAAGTACCAGAATAGAAGTGATAATAATAGAAGTGATTCGTGGCCTTATGGATTATGAATTATTTCCAAATGTTTGTTCTGTATGTCTCTTGTAGTATATAAAACATGCCATACTATCTAATGGGAATAGAATAAACAGAAATTTCCTAGCATGCCTTAGCAGGCTCTTTACCATATGATGCAACTTGCCTCTCTGATTCATCCTTAATCCTCAGTTCATGATAGGGGCACAAGTTCTAGCTTTAAAGAATCATTCACTGTATCCCAGCCCCTGGAGTTTTCTTGTCTTTGCGCTTCCAGAATCCTCTAATCCCGCACCATCACTTTCTGTTGGAATTCAACCACTCAAAATCCATGATAAAAATGTAAGTTAAAGCAAAAATCCATATTCAAATGATAGCAAGATTGTGTCCTCAACTGAAGGAAAAAAGGCTGTAGAGGAAAACTTTGGAAGGAAGGGCACGAGTAAGATATAGAAGCAGCACCTAGAGATCTAGGGCAAGGGGGGGTTGCTTTTTCTGTTTTTGCATTCCTTTTTTTAGTGTACTTGTGTGCACATGCACGCATGAATGTAAAAGTCAGAGGACAACTTGTGGGCGCTGGTTCTTAACTTCCACAATGTGGCTTCCAGGAACTGGACTCAGGACATCAGGCTGGGCAATGAGGGGCTTTACTTGCTGAGCCATTTTGCTGGCTCCATTTTGACTTTTTTTTTCCCCTCCAATTTTATTATATTTTCCAAATCATTTGTCATTGTCATTACATGTTAATATGTTTTTTTTTTAAAGGAAATTACCATGTCTTTTAAAGACCTATGCCTCTTACAAATACTTTGTTATTCTTATTATTATTTGTTTTGTTTTGTTTTTAGCTTTTTGGCCTGACTGTCATATCTGTTTCATTACATCTGTAGGTTGCATGATATGGTAGTCTAGAGTGAGAAGACCGGTTGACCTTGCCTCCCGTCTTGTTGGTCTTTCCAATCCTCACAAGGCTGTAGAGAGGATGAATATTTAAGATGTGTTTGCTTTAAATAGTAAAGTGCTGTTTAGAGAGTGCCAACTGGCCCCACACTGCCTAAACATGGCTGCTGATCTAAAGTTTGTTTGTTTATTATTTTCACTTTACATACATCTTGTGCATGGAAGAATGTTTGGAGGCCAGAAGAGAGCATCGTGGAACCAGTGGAACCGGTGGAACCGGTGTTACAGGCAGCCAAGTGAGTGCCAGGAACTGAAACCAGATTCTTCCCAAGAGCATTAAGCATTCTTAACTGCTGAGCCAGCTCTCTAGCCCTAGCTCCTCATTTAAAACCTACTGTGAGCCACTGTGGCTGTGTATATGTCAGCATTTAGGAGACTGAAGCCAGAGGGTCTCCACTCCAAGGCCAGCTTGGGCTACATAGTGAAAGTATGCATGTATTTCCCCTATATTGAAACATTTCATTAACTCTCAGGAAATGAAGCACACAAATCTCAGGAGGTTCCTGAAAGCTACAAGATTCACAAAGCCCCTCCCCATTGTTATCTAATCAGTAACAGCTGCTGGGAGGAGACGACTCTTCTTTCTGCAGAGAGCTGGGGATGAGCCTTTCTAAATTGTCACTCAAACTAAAATGGGATTTTTGGTGACGTAGCTTCCTTGAGTCACATGCTTACTCCTGAAGGAATTCCTCCTTCATGCTCCTTCAAGGAACCCCCGTAAACTCACTGACTCACTAAAATCTCGACTTGGATGGAATTATTCTTTTGGTCTGTCATTGGTGAAGTATCTGGAAGTAAATGGTTTGTTCATCTCTCCCCAGGTAAAGTCAAACAACAAAGACTCAAACTCTCTCTCTCTGTCTTTTTTTTTCTCTATCTCTCTCATATTGAAAATCTGGGAATCAGCAAGATGGCTTGGTGGGTAAAAGCATTAGCTGTCTTACCATGCAAGCCTGATAGCCTGGGCTAGATTCCTAGACTCAGAATAATGGAGAAGAGAACGGGCTCCAGAGTTGTCCTTTACCTCCAGCCACACACGATGGCATACTTACTGGCATACGCATACAAGACATAGCACATTATTAATAAATACAATTAAACAATTAAAAATCTACAGTCAGTCTATAAACAGTGCAAGAACATGTGTGTATGTGTGCATGTGTGTGTGTGTGTGTGTGTATGAGAGAGAAAGAGAGTGAAAATGTCACCTGTAGATCTCAGACTTAACAAAGGCTGTGATTCAGTGAGCCTAGAATTCTCAGCTTGACAGATTTTCCTTTGCTGTTCCCAGGTCTGAGGCTTCTTAAAAGCACTAATCAATGGGCATGGGCACAGCCTTGAGGTGCTCTTCAGCCTTATTAAAAAACAGAAAATTACAGACCAGAAAGCTCTGCAGACAGCTCAGAAGCCTCAGGCAGGGTCCCTATCCCTAGAAACAACGTGGTGCCCAGAACAAAACAGATGTTTGAGTCTGCCAGTCCCGGCCTTTACTAATTAAGTGGGCTCCAAGGAACGCAGCTACCTAGCTGTCACTCTACTTCTTCGGAAGGACACCCTGGAGACCCAGCAGGGGAGCAGCATGCCTAGGGCATGTAGTAGTGACACCCAGTTCATGTACGAGTTTGCCCAATGTGGGGCATGTCGAGTGGGATAGTTCATGAGGCTAAATGCCTACTCTTTCCATTACCCATCACTGCAGCTGGGCCCCTAACCATTCATAGAGCACAGTTGTATGCAACGACCCATGGGAACTTCTGTGGGTCCCAACCCCTGCTGCTAGAGGAGATTCTTCCAGAATGAACAAAGATGCTCCATATGTCTGGCAAGCTCTCAAGGACACTGCCTCTGTGGTATGTTCCAGCAGAACCACCTGCTCCATCTGTCCAAGTTCAGGTTCCCCACCTGCAAGGCAGAAGCCACGATGCTGACCCTGTAGGGTTGCTGACAGGGCTGAGCAAGATGATGGGTAAGTTCATTGTGAATGTGATACACTCAGTCTAAATACACAATGTTAACAGGGTTACAAGCTCTTTAAGGCACCAAGGTTAGAGGCCTCTAAGACAAATACTCCTGAAAATGTACTCTTGAATTGAATCCATTGGCCAATCCTCTGAGAACTAGAACTAGAACTCTTCTATGGTCCACAACCCCACTCCTGGGCATATTTCCAAAGGGAGTCATACCATTGAGTTAGAGGGCATCTGCCCTTTCCATCATCATTGCAATACTACCCACAACAGCCAAAGTATGGACACAGTCCAATTAGTCTGCCCACTGATGAGTAGACAAGGAAAATACAACAGGTGTACAAAATGGAATATTATCCAGCTATACAAATAATGGAATCCAGCATGAATGGCACTGGAGATTCTTATAGTTAGCAAATAAGTCAGGCTTAGAAAGACAAAACTATGTAATCATGTGTGTGTGGATTTTAAATAGGTTGATCTCATAGATGCTGAGAATAAATGGTGCTTGCCATCACTAGGCTGTGTGTCCCTAAGTTAGTTTGTTAGTTTTTTCATAACTTTGGGCCTCAGTGTTTCCATCTGTAGTGTAGGCACAGTGGACCAGACTCTACCCACAAAAGCTCTCAGATATTTTTTAAAAGATTAATTTAATTTGTGTGTGTGTGTGTGTGTGTGTGTGTGTGTTTCTCAGTGGCCACCCTGGCCTTTCCAGGAAGCTGGAAAGCTCAGAATTACACAGCTGCCCTCATCTGACTCAGGCCAGTTTAGCTTTCCAGTTTCCCAAACCTACCTGGCCTTGAGACCCTGCCTGTCCTAACAGCTGGACAGCAGCTGGATCTGGTGATCTGGCTATATGACATAGCCAAGGCCTTTGTCTTGTCCCCAAGCACAGGCTACCCAGGTATCAGACATCCTGAAGGGCACTCACCTGGGTTGGAGTTGAGAAAGGAGAGGTTGAGGGTTGTCTTAGGTAGAGTTACTATCACTGTGATGAAACACCATGACCAAAGCAAGTTGGAGAGGGAAGGGTTTATTTGGCTTAAGCTTCCACATCACAGTTCATCACTGAAGGAAGTCAGGATAGGAACTCAAACAGGGCAGGAACCTGGAGGCAGGCGCTGATGCAGAAGCCACGGAGGGCTGCTGCTTACTGGCTGGCTCCTCATGCCTTGCTCAGCCTGCGTTCTTATAGCACCCAGGGCCACCAGCCCAGAGATGGCCCCACCCACCATGGGCTGGGCCCTCCCCCTTCAATCACAAATTAAGAAAATGCCCTACAGCTGGACATTATGGAGGTTCCTTCCTTTCAGATAACTCCTAGCACAGAGGTATAGGCAGTAGAAAAATTTAGGCTCGAGCTAACTTCTCAGATTAAGGTCAGATAGACACAGGAAACAGGTGTACGCCAGCCAAATGGAAACCCTGTGCTAAGCTAAGCCATGAGTCTTCTGGGGCTTTTTTTTCCTCTCCTATGAGACGGGGGGGGACGCATACATTGACTAATGGGAACCCCCTCACTACATCAACACTATTTGGTTCTAAAATTGCTTGTACAAGAGAAGCTTCCGGAATTTTCCCCCACTGGGGAGGAGAGAGGCACAGCCACCTCTTCCCACCATGCTAGGAACCATGTTTATTGTACTGGTATACTCATTTGCTCCTTATGATCCCCACAGAGGCATGGGTGGTCTAACTGATGAGAAAATGGGATAGCGAAGTTGAGCTAGTGACCAGCTTCACACAGCCACCGGGGTTGGAATCCTTATCCTGCTGAGTCCAGATTCTGAGCTCTTAACTCCTGACCTTCCAACACTGGGAGGAGCCAGCAGTTGAGTCGGTGACATTACCAGGCATGGGTGACACCACCAGGTTGTAGTCTAGGCTTCTTCATCAGCCTCTTAACCTTTCATGACCTCACACTTTTTCCACTGTGTAGAATGGAGCGGACTCCTTTCTGTGTGACCTTTAACCTTACTGGGCTTAACTTTCTGGTATGTCCAGAGCAAGGAGACAGGAAGATAGTTGGAGCCCTGCAGGCTAACATCATGAACTCCCCTGCATGACAGTCGGTCCCCCTGAGACCCAATGTAGATGAAGAACAGGATCCAGATGGGTCAAGCAGGCCTTGAAGAATTTTATAGGCCTAAGTTCTAGAAACATCGACAATTCTCACAACCATAAATAACAGCAGAATGAATCAATTCTAACAAGAAACTTCAAATATTGGAACTAAAGCACCTGCCTCCGCCCCCACCTCGGGGTCTTCCGTATTGCCACAAAGGAGCCATGGGGGCGAGGGGAGCCCTCCACGCTACTAATCAAGATTGTTGCCTTGCCACTGAAGACCTGGCTTTGTGTCTCAGCTGCCCGTGGCATTTTTGTAAGAAGACGGGTCGCCGTGTGCGATGGCTTCCAGAGTGGTCCGGTGAAGCCGACTGAGCAGAAAATACCCTGAATTCAACCACTTACCGGGCACCTTCAACCCTGGAGCGTAAATACCCTCAATCGTAGCTGGAGGGACTTTCCCAGCATTTCCTGCACTGTTGATTCCCACGATGTTGAGCTCTTTCCAGAAAATCACTGTTGGTAACAAACGTGCCTCTGAGTCCCTCGCTCTACCCTTGTGAACTTGCCCCTCCCCCCCCACCCCCCAGGCTGATGCTCCTGTGTGAGGGCCGCTTCCTCTACCCAGTGATGGAGATCCCGCCCCCTTCCATTCTCTTCCTCCACAGCGCGGGCATCCTCATCACCCCACGCTCAGTGTTTGTTTTCTTCCTCAGACATCCAAGGACATCAGACCCAGTCTCCTGTGTCCCAGGCTAGCCTGGAACTTGCTATATAGCCAAGAATGGCCTCAGACTCCTGCTCTTTCTGCCTCTACCTCCTGCACACTGGCTTTGCAGTCCTCATCCGACATGGTTGGTGCCCAGCTTTACACAGTGCTGAGGGTCAAACCCTGGGCTCCCGCACAGTGCGCTTTCCCGTGGCTGTGATAAACACAGAACCAAAAGCCGCTTAGGTGGGGAGAAGATTTATTTGGTTTCTATTTCCAGGTCACAGTTCATCACTGAGGGAAGTCAGGACAGGGACTCGAGGCAGGGGTTGAAGCTTAAGCTGTGGAGGAAGGCTGCATACCGGCTCGCTTGCTGCTTCATGCTCAGCTAGCTTTCTTAGGCCGACCAGACACGCCTTGCTCGGGATGTGTCGCCCACAGTGGGCTGCCCTCTCCCACATCAATCCATCAGTCAAGACAATGTCTCCCAGTTATGGCCACAAGGCTGTGTTGGATCCAGGCAATTGCTCAATTCCTGCTCAGTTCCTGCCCCCCGGGTGACTTTAGGTTGGGTCAAGCTGACAATAAAAACAGCCAGCACGCTGTTGACAGTGCTACATCCCTAATCCCTCTTCTTTATTTCTTAAACTCAGCTTTTATTAAAAACCACCGTCTGTGAAACATGCACAAAATCTCCCGTAGATTGTAAGTCTACAACTTGTTAAATGTTTTCTCAGAGTGGACACATTCATGTAAATAACTCTTCTTGTTAAGAAAGAGACTGTGATGAGAAAGGCCCAAGAGGGCCTCCTTGGGCCTCCCCTCCCCAAAGGTGGCCCAGAGCCCCAGCCACTCAGAGACTCGTTTTACCTGGTTATGAATTTTATGCAAATACGATCACGTCTGTGCGGTTCGTGCTTGGCCTCTGTGATTCACCTTCATGTTTGTGGAAGTCGCACTACTGGGCGTAGCGGTAGCTTGTTTACTTTCATTGTCAGGGAGCATTCCATTCTGTGAGAGTGTTTATCCATTCTCCCGAAGATGGGCATGTAGGAAGCTGGGCTGCTTCCGGCCTTGTCCTCACCGTCTCTTGGCAGTGGGGTTTAAATCCAGGAGTGGAATCACTGAGTCAGACTGTGCGCATCCGCTCTGCCTAGCAGAGAGCGCCAAGTCTTAATATTTGTTTTTCAAAGTCTGGCCAGAACAGGTGTGGTGACATATGCCTGGAGTCCTAACGCTTGGGAAGCTGAGGCAGGGGGATCATGAGTTTAAGGCCAGTTTGGCTTAGCAAAAAAAAAAAAAAAATCCAAATTATATTTTCAGAAAGAAAAAATACAGAGAAATCATAGCAGCTATATTGCAGACATTTGGAGAAGAACAAAATATACAAATTAATAAAGAGTCATGTTCGGGTTATTGATTTATAGTAAAAACAAGATAAATACATTTGAATGTTTACTAAAGTGTATTGGATACTTAGAACCTAACTATTTTCATATTTGGGGTTGGTATTAATAGGAATAATTATATTCACCATCAGAAATTAACACATAATAAGTCACTTGGATTTGGGGGGCCGTGGCCAGGTTTTAGGATGCTGGATGTTTAACACACTACCCTCAGAAAAGCCAGTGGATTGTTTTATCAAAATATTCTGCACGTTCAAGCATTATGTAACATAGAGAGAGTGGTTCTTTTTAGAATGAACTAGGTGGTGTCTCCCCATGAATCCCTGAGGGTTAGCCAATGATTTCTTATGCATGCTGAGCTAACCAGAATTCAGCATTCTGCTCGATATAATTTTTCCACGAAGCAGATTGGCCTATGAGTAAAAGAGAAAACAACTTTAATGAAGTAAGCATTTCTTCAGAGTTTGCGGAGGCTTTGAAAGGCATGTAACAAATAATCAAGACTGTACCAAGGGAGATAGGGGAGTGCGAAGGCAGGGAGATAGGGCCCAGGTAAGGCATACAGACCTACAAGACCAGATGACAGGAACAGCCCAGACTGTTCTAGAATGGAGAGAGTGTGGGATGACAGTTCTTACAGAACACGGTGGTGTCGTTAAACCTCTGACTCGATTCCCGCTGTTGAATGGGAGAAAATGACTTTCTCACAGGGTATAAAGAACATACATTAGAGAGCTTTATGTCAATACAGTGGGTTGTCACTGCCGTTTTCTTTGGATCCTTGATATAGAGATCTTTGATCCTGGTCTCTTCGCCATTGAGATAACTCCTCTGTGGGCATCAGAAGGAGCTGCCTGTTTGCTCTGTCCCTTCCTGCTGCCTCCAAAGAGGACCACTGTCTAGACTACAGATGTGTATGATATCCTGAGATCCAAGCAAAACTTGCCGCTGGCCTCTGCTACGATGGAGATGGTCTGAAATCTAACCCCAGGAGGCTACCACTGGCCAGCTAAAGTTCCTGTTCTGCCGTCACCTGGTGGAGTTCACATGCCCAACTGACTGCCTTCATGAAAAGGTGAGCTTCTTCTTGGATGAGACAGCCCCACTGCCCAGCCTGGCAATGGGACAGCTTTGTGGGAAGGAAAAGTCAGAAGTGGACTCTGCCGTGTGACCCCCCAGTGTACAGAACACGTCTAGTTTCGGGGACACCTTGGGTTAAGTGCAGCTGCTGCCCACTTATCTTGAAGAGCTGCCATTTTCAGGCATTATTGGACTCTTCGCAGTGTGTGTCTCTGCACCTGGGTTTGCTTCATAATATTCATCACCATGGTCATCACCATCACCACCGGCCACTCTAGTGGACTAAGATGGTGAATGCCTCATGTGGCCAGGCTGCTGGTGTGTAACTCAATAGCACAGCGACCCTGTGTGCCTCTCCAGGTTTCCCTCAGAGCTTTAGAAGGCTGCAGCATGGGTTTTAAGACCAATGTGGTTGCAAAGATGGCTGCCTCCATCCTCACTGATACCTTGGGAGGAGCCCCCTTGCTTCCCAAAGTCCTGACAGAATTGTGGCCTATGACAAGAAGACTAAAGGCCATCACTGGTGTTTTTCAGCTTCACCTGTGGATAAGGAGAGGAAATGGTTGTGAAAAGAAATTACAAGGAAAAAGATGACAGAGAGAGCCCAGGGGTGGGGGTGGCACACACATTTAATCCCAGCATTTGGGAGGCAGAGGCAGGCAGATCTCTGAGTTCAAGACCAGCCTTGTCTACAAAGTAAGTTCAGGACAGCCAAGGCTACACAGAGAAATCCTGTGTCAAAAAAAACAAACAGAGGGAACTTACCTTGTGAATAAAGTTACCAACTGCTCAGATAAAACAACATCTTTCTAAAAGGGGCAGAGCTGATGAGCTCAGAAATACCATGAGTTAAGGAACCTGAAGGTATCTATACATATAAATATATGTATATATGTGTGTGCATGTCAGAACATTTACAGTTTCCCAATTACTGAATGTACATCTTTGTAGAAACCATGCCTTTGAAAAAAGAATAAATATAAAACTTGATGTAAACTATGCACATTTACCCATAAGAGTGTAATACCAACATTAAACTATGAAAAAAATTAAAGCTTACAGATGAATCAACAACAAAATGGCACATAGGAGGGTTGGACTTTGATTAGAAGACAGGGCCAAAGGTCAAGACAGAGCACAGACATCGTTGGGGAAGGGCCATCAAGGAAGGATGTGGGTCAGAAAGTACAGACACTAGCAGAAGGTCATGGGCTAGCCCCCTTCAGGGGATGGGTGACAGGCCTGCTGCGCTGGAACTGTCCCTCTCTCCCGACTTCCTCATCAGGGCTCCGGCCAGGACGCACTCCCATCTGGAGGATGTAACACTTTCTTTGCCGGGCTTTCTGATTCCTCTTTCCTGTTGCCGTCCTTCTTCCAATGGGGCTATCCCTAGGGCACTCTTGACACACAGTGAGTCATGAAACCCTGCACTCGCTCAGACAAGGCCCATCTCTCCAGCACCGCCTACAGACTGAATGACACCCTCTGAACCGTAATACTGGAGTGAACAAAACGACAAGAGCAGGAGGCAGGGGGTGGGGCAAGACTCTTGTCGACATAGCCCAGGATGACCCGCAACTCACTGTGTAGTTCTGGCTAGCCTTAAACTTGGAGCAATCCTCCGGCTACAAGTGCTGGGATGATAGGTCTGAGCTACCGTGTCTCTTGAGTACACACTGATCCTGACCGCTGAGAAATGTGTTAAAATGGGAGCTTTCGGTGTCAAAAGCAGGGGCGTGAGGTACTGTATCTGTCAAACAGAAGGCTCCCTCAGCTTTGAGGGTCTTTCCTGGCCACTACCCATCTTCCTGAATGGCCCGGATGCCCGGATGCCCGTTTGTTAAATCTGATTCCCCCTAGTCTTGTTGCTTAACCCTAAGTGAGGGTTGAGGGTGCCACCTAGTGACAACGGTGGAAAGAGCCTACAGTCCCAACCTGTCCTTGCCATCGCCCACAGCTCACCCCACCCCGATGCGTACCAGGAGAGGCAATGGAGGTGCCATACTCTTCTATTAGGAGAAGTTTTTAGCCCCTTGAAAGTACCTTATGCACTCAATCAGTGGGTTAAGGTCGGGTAGGTGGGTTGAGTCAGAGAGGAAATCCTGCTCCAAATAAAAAGCCAGGTGCAGCAGCTGTCCAAATGGGAGCAGGAGGTAGAGAGGGCGGATCCCTGAAGCTCACTGGCCAGCTCATTTGGCTGAATCTATGAGCTCCAGGTTCTGTGAGAGATCTTGTCTCAAAAGAATAAGGTGGGACATGATTGATGAAAATGCCTAATATCGCTCTCTGGCTTTCATGCACACACAAACATACACATACATGTATACACACACACACACACACACACACACACACACAGGCATACACACAAATACATATACCCTCACAGCCTTATACAAAAACACACAGGGGGAAACACACAGAAGGACACATGAGCACACACACACACACATACATGAACTCATAGCCCCCCACACACGTGAGCACATACACATACATGAACTCATACATACCCCATGAACACTCACCCGCACTCTCAGCCCTTTCCCTTGATCTCCACATGACCTTCCAACTCCAGATGGCTGGAAGGAGAATGGCAAGAGGACAGATGAAGGTAGAGCCTGGGGACTGCTGGGCAGCCCTAGGTCCCCCACCAGTTTTACATAGGGCTCAAAGGATCTTCTAGGCCTTGGTAGGCTCCTGAAAGAAGGCCACGCCAGGAGAGTGGGGCCCTCCCCTTGCCCTCACCGGGATGCTTGGATGCTCCTAAGTGCCTAGCAGCAAGATAGGCAACACTCAGGAAGGAGGCATCCTGGGGAAGGGAGAGCCAGGCCAGACAGTGGCAGTCTTGCTGCCAGGAGGAAAGTCTGCAGCATCTCTGTCTGTAGTGCCTTCAGTGGGATGTTGGCCATGATCGGGGCTGCCCTCGCTGCTGTGCCATCCCTCTTACAGCTGGCTTGTCAGGGAAGAAGATGGGTGGAGCTGCCCCTGGCCATTTGGGTAGGTGTGCGTCTCTTCTGGAGGCCCAAATATTCTGGATTATCTCTCAGAACCTTCACTGCAATGGGTAGGGGAGAAGAAACATTTGTTTCAAGGCATCTTTGGGTCTCCATCAGGATGGGTAGATGAAGTCCCTACCTCCTCCTACCCAAATACCCAGGGAAGTCCCCCTGTCTAGGCTCGGTGCCTAAAATGTTCTCATCCCAGGCGGAGCTCCTTTGCCTTCCCCTCTCTGACCAATTCCTTTGAGCTAGACCTTGAGTAGTTCCCTGGATATGGTACAGTGCTGGGCAGCCTGAGTCAGACTGTGAGAATTTATTCACAGATGCCATGCTGGATAATTTTATGTCGGCTTGACACAAGCTAAAGTCATCTGAGAGGGGGGAGCCTCCGTTGAGAAGATCACTTCCAGAAGATCACTTTCTCCAGGAAACCTTCCTGCCCCCCACTTCCCTCCTCCAGCACCCTGAGCTGGTCTCTTTACCAAATAGGGAAACCCAAACTACCACGAGGTGTTCAACAAAGCTGTTGTGATTGGTATGCTCCAGCTAAAGGGGCATGTTTTCTGCTACCTTCAGAGACCACACACACACACACACACACACACACACACACACACACACACACCAGATCATGGGAGCCTAGTTTGGGTCTGCTCTCAGCCCCGAAGTGCAAGCCCTGCCTCTTGCTTCAGGCCCAGGTGTCTGAGGCAGGCAAGGGTCACGTGTATCTGAGTCTGGTAGTCCCTCTGAGATCAGGAGCTGCGTGATCCCATAGTTTCTTGTTACATACTGTTTCCTCTCCAGTGCATCAAGGTGAAGAGTGTAGCGCCTGCCAGCCTGAGGCCCGGCACCCTTGGGTGATGGCCGGGCATGGGTCCTTGTTAAATACAGTGTACACCAGTGAGAGGAAGTGTTAACCAGCGAGTGCCACATCCACCAGGAACAAGTCAGGCCCAGGTGCAGAGGAACTGAGGCCTGGGTGGGGAAGTAACAGCCACCAGGGGTTTCTACAGGCTCCCTCTGGACAGCCCCAGGCTTTCCTATTTTAAGTCAGGGGACAGGCTCTGGTTTCGGTAACAAAGAGCCACAAGTGGGATGGGTCTAAAGAGCAAAAATGTATCTCCCCACCCCATAGTTCTGAGCCTAGAAGTTCTCCGTCGAGGGGTCAGAAGAGACACGCCTCAGTGGTTAAATGGAACCTGTCCTGTCCCTCACATCTTCTGTGGCCATTAGTCTCCGGTGCTCCTTGGCTGACTCCACATCACTCCAAGCTTGGCCTCTGTCCTGGGAGTCACCCTTTCATCGTCTTTGCCTTCACATGTCACTTCCTTCTGGTGAGGGAACAGTTACCTGTTAGCTCCCAAGTAAATGACAAAGAGACTTACTAAATTTGTTGATAAGCCTTAAGCTCAATAACTGGGAAGACCTTTTATACTAACCCTCTAAGCTGGTCTGCCTACTTCCTAGCCACATGTCCTAAGTTACTTGCCAAAGCTGGTCCTATCTGGACTGCATCTGTTCCATCAGGCCATATCCTTTCTCTCTGTCTTCTTCCTCTTCCTCCTCCTCTTCTCTCCACCTTGTGGTCCCTACCTGAGATGCCAAGTCCAGGAAACAGAAGCTCCACCTACCTCTCTTCTGCCTAGCTACAAGCTGTCTAGCTTTTTTACTAACCAGTCAGAGATAATTGGTGAGCAAAGTTTATACAACATTTCAGAGTACGTGACAATGCACTTGTCCAGACTGCAATCATATCATGGGGCCCAGAATTCAGCATTTGAGAGCACCAGACCAATCCCCAACAGTTACCCTATAGGATTAGGGTACATCTGGATGGTCATAGAGTCAGCACATCTCTTTAGGGAATCACAATGTGCCCCACAGTGGGGGTCAAACCCAGCTTAGGCAGTGTCAGGAGGCTGAGCCAAGTTCCAATTTCTAAGTTCTATTGTAAACATTCTTGCATATTTGAATTATTCTCTATTATGGTTGTCTATGACACATTACATCTTCAATTCCTTGACTCTGTAGAGGAAAAGGCAGTGTTTATCCTATAGCCAGAGCAGGAACTCATTTCTTCTAGATGCTTGGGCAGATTTTGTACTGTTAGCTTAGGATGAGGGAAATGTAGGAGAGAGCACCACGCCCCCTCCCACACCCTCAGAAAGGGTTTTGTTGTTTTTGTTTTTATGGCTGTTATGGAATCAGTTACCTGACTTCTGAAACAGGCAATTTGCCATGAAGTTTGAAAATGTAAGATTTCTCATTTAGGAATAAAAGCAGCCCACTCAGAGCACGCTCAGATGTGTCATACCGGAATACTCAAAGGGAAGTGACCTTCAGCTTCCATGTGAGGGCAGGGAAGGGGTGCTGACCGTCACTGTGACTAAGACCGGAACATTACTGAGACCTGCATTGTTAAGCAATTTGTTCTGCAGTGTATACTCACAAATGCTACGACAGCCATGAATGTCACTGAGCGGCAGAACTATGTAGGAACACCAATGTATATTTGATTTGACAGTAACAGAAATGCCTGTGGGCGGCATGTGGCTGTGTTTATTTGTTCTGTGTGCTTTCTCTTAAAGATCAGTTCAATGGTTTGGTTTGGTTTGGTTTGGTTTGGTTTGGTTTGGTTTGGTTTGGTTTTTTTTTCCTTAACTGGAGTGTGGCTTCCAACCACAACTTTGGGCATCTCTAAGAGATATAACTTAAACAAATAGGGAGGTGGCCTATTGTATTGGTCCGTCCGCACCCATCTGCCCACACAGAAGCAAGCACTTACCGGCACCTGATCTGTAACTAGGGGATTCATCATGGAAGGGTGTACCCTTGCCTCTCAGATCATACACACAAGATTAAGCGGCTGTCGCCTTAAATTGCAAATCAAGTGGTGGCTCTGTGCGTGCATGTGTGAATGCATGTGTGCGTGCACGTATCTGTCTGTCTGTGTGTGTGCACCTGGGCAGCAGAGAATGTGAGTGTATGTGAGTAGGGACACAGGCCCATTAGCCTCGCATCCTGGCTCAGGGTTTTATGTTTCTCCCACCAGCTGCCTCCTCAGCCTACCTCTTCAGCCTGCTGGGAGCCAGGATGCCTGCTCTGTATTCTGTGCATGTCCAGAGGTAGCCCCAAAATAATTCAGGTCATTCAGAAACACTGCCTGAGCCTACCAAAGACCTTTGTTCTTGTGGTTCCGACAACTGGACTTTCTGTTTTGAGCATGAATGTTCTAGTTACTTTCTGTTGCTGTAATAATCACTGTGACCAAAATCATCCTAGGAGGAAAGGGGTTGTTGCACCTTGCAGTTTACAGACCATCCTGAGGGGATGTCTGGTCAGGAACCTGGAGGCAGGAACTGAAGCAGAGGCCTTGTGGGAAGGCTGCATACTGGCTTGCTCTCCATGGCTTGCTCATCCTGTTTTCTTATTAAACACAGGACCACCTGCCCAGGTGTGCGGTCAGCCACAGTGAGCTGGGCCCTCCCACATCAATCATTAATCAAGAAAATGCTCCATAGACTGACTGGTCTACAGGCGAATCTGATGCTGATGGAGGGCAATTCCTCAACTGAAGTTTTCTCTTTTGAAATGACTCCAGGTTGTGTCAGTTGACAAAAATAATAATAATAATAATAATAAAAACAAAAACAAAAAAACCTAATGAGCAAGGGGGGTTTCATTAAGCAGATAGCAAACAAAAGAAAAAGAATAAACTGCAAATAAGTACTGGCTAGAGAGAAGCAAAACCTTGCCAAATGTATATTGCATCCAACAGAGACCACTGGGGAAGTTGAGGCAGGCAGCTGTGGTTCCTGTTTGTACATCACATATAAGAACTTCCTCCTAGCAGCTTGTCCATGGATGACCTTTAAATCTTCCTTTCCCAACACAGTCGTTTTTCTACCGAAGAACAAACAACAGTAATGTCTGTTGGAAATGGCCCACCTTCCAGCTCATGCCCACTGCTCTTCCTTCTCCCTATATAGAACCCTGGAGCTGGTCTGCCCTGTGGCAGAGGTTTTTGGAGAACACTTTGGGACACATGTGCTTGGTTAGGACCAACCTCACTCCCAGAGCCAGCGGCTCAGTGAGCTCCAACAGCACATGACAGCGCAGCAATAGAACGTGCCACTCCAGGCATCGAGGTGGCTGGTCTCTGTGTCACAAGACTGGGCTGGGCGAGAGGTGAGTGCCCACACAGCCTTTGGGTGCTGAGTGGGAGATGTGTGAATGTCTCCAGCTTCTTTTCCCCTCCCCACCCTGCCCTACTCTTTGCACCCCAACCTCAGTGGTTCCAGGGCTTACGGCAGCGCTGTGGTAGGGTAGATCAGGAGGTGTCTGAAGCATATCCAGGAAGCTCTAAACGTTAGTTCTGCCTCTTTCAGGGTGAGAGGGTGTCATCTGCTGCTTTTGAGCACCTTTGTGCCAGACCCCGTGCCACTTGTCACCACCACAGTATTGCTAATCCCCTTAACAGGAACCTCAAGGCAGGAACTGCTAACTTCCCAAAGGAGTTATAGAGGTGGTGCACACCTTTAATCCCAGCACTCGGGAGGCAGAGGCAGGTGGATCTCTGAGTTTAAGGCCAGCCTGGTCTACAGAGTAACTTCCAGGACATTTTAGGGCCACACAGAGGAACCCTGTCTCCAAACAAAACAAAACAAAAATAAAAGAAAAAATTGCTGGGCATCACACAGCCATTTGGGCTCCGTCATCCCCGGCTAGGAGAGATCTCCACATTCAGAAACCTGCCAGGTGGGTGACGCAGACAGGTGGGCTTGTAGAGAAGAGATCAAGACAGAGGGCAGAGGTTCCAGGTGATGGCTAGGTCAGCCCAAGAAGTGGATGAGCAGGAATGGCCAAAGCATAGCATACATGATCTAAATCAGTGTCAAGAACGGGGTGACCCAGCAGGGCTAGCTTTCAAAGGGAGGACTTGGTGGCAGGAGGAGGTCCTGCTGGAGGGCCCTGAAATCATGGGAAGAGGGTAGAAGGGGGTGGTAGACAGTGGTGCCTAATAACCCAGGAGCTGATGAAGGCAGCCAGAGAATCCTGGCGAAGGAGCTTGGTGTCCATTGCAAGAGGACATCGAGACACTCAGAGGCGGCACAAGCAGGGCAACCCCCTCTATGGAAGCGGTTCTCAACCTGTGGGTCGAGGCCCTTCTGGGTAAACGTCCCTCTCACGGGGCTCAGATATTTGCATTATGATTCACAACAGCAGCCAATTTGCAGTCATGAAGCAGCAATAAAAATAACTTATGGTTGGGGTCACCGCAACAGCATTAGGAAGGTTGAGAACCACCGTTCTATGATGAAGGAAGAGAATGAACTCCGCTTTCGGGTAGCTGCTGTTAGCCGTGGAGGGCATCTGGTCCAGACGAGTCGTTGTCACTGAGGTCTAGAGGGAGTTGACGTAAGGTGTTGGAGCAGGGAGAACAAGGCTGTGGTCGGATTCAAATTCACATCACGGGAAGGGAAACAGGCCAGGTATACCTAAGACTGAGAGTGTTGTTTCAGAGGCCGCTTAATAGTAAGAGGCCCTGTCACATGGCGGGCTCTCCCCTACAGAGGCCTGGAGACCGTGGGTGCTGTCACTCAGGGGGAGCTTCCAGAGGACAGTGTCTTTGTTTATAGTTCCATTCATAGCCATGTGTCTCCAAGCACAGAGGTGAGAGGCACAGCCCACACCTAGACAATGCTTTACCCTTGCACAGGACTTAAGGGCAAGGTCTTAGCCTGTAAGGCTTCTTGGTGGTGGCGTTTCACGGAGAATAAATTTATTCCTCACATTTCTAGAGGCTGATCCAAATCAAAGCAACAGCAGGGTCTGTGTTGTGTGGTGATGAAGGCTACGTACCCAGAGAAGAGAAAAACTGGGTTCACCCTGGACAAGGAGTGGAAGGGCAAGTTAGTAGAGCTTCTAGCCCATACTAAAGAGCTTCCAGAGAGTCTTTTGTCTCTGCCTCCCATATCCCAGGGAAAACCTGGGATGGCAGATGCTTGCACCACTATATACATGGGCTCCAGGGGTCGAAACTCAGGTCGTCAGGCCTGCCACTGAGCCATCTCCCCAGCCCAACGTGTGGGACATTTGAAGATTCTGCCCTTGCACGTGGGTTGATGCTGCTGTCTGCGGAGGTGATTAGGTGTCACGAGAGTTAGTTTTTTAACTTGGTCCCTCCCTCCTCATTTGTTGTCCTTCCCTTCCCCCCTCCCTCCCGTACATGCCTATGCAAGTGTACCCAGGGTTTTCTGCCATGGGAAAAAGCCCTCACCAGATGTGGCCCCTAAGTTCCCAGCTTGCACAGTTTGAGCCAAATAAATTGCTGTGCGGTTTAGTCTTTTGTCAACTTGACACAAGCTAGAGCTATAGGAAAGGGGGGGAACCTCAATTGAGAAAATGTCTCCATGAGATCCAGCTAAAGTATTTTCTTAATTAATGATTGATGGGAAAGGACCCAGCCCACTGTGGGTGGGGCCATCCCTGGGCTGGTGGCCCTGGGTTCTATAAGAAAGAAGACTGAGTCAGCCATGAGGAGCAAGCCAGTAAGCAGCAGCCCTCCCTGACCTCTGCATCAGTTCCTGCCTCCAGGTTCCTGCCTGTTTGAGTTCCTGTCCTGACTTCCTTCAGTGATGGAGGACAATGCTAAATAAACCCTTTCCTCCCCAACTTGCTTTGGTCACATGTTTCACCACAAGTGCTAGGAGCCCTAACTAAGACAATGGCTCAGTCAGAGACCTGCTATTGGAGCAGTGTGCTAACAACCACCCACCGAATGCTTTCTTCAGCAGAGAGGACCCTTCAGCTAATTCGCAGTGCGGCAGGCCAGGGAGGGCAGTGTCAGCCAGAAGCAGACAGGTCCAGCTCACTAAGTCCTGAGGGCTTTTATCAGCAGGGTCTTGCAGCCCAGGAAGTGATCTGTTAACTGGACGACATGGAGCCCCTGGTGAAGGGAGGACTCGGTGGACTCAGGTGGTACAGAGTGTCACAGGACTGGCTGACTCAGGTGACACAAGGTGTCACGGGTCTAGGGAGGACTCCTGACTCAAGTGATACAAAATTTCAACATACAAATTCCTTCTGGGAAACAGATGTCACATGGACTCACAGTTAGCATCTGCGGGACTGGTCCGTTTTCCTTTCCAGGAAGCAACCTCTACTTGGTGACACGGAATCTGTATATTAGAATCGAACCACTAGGGTATCTGAGGCATCAGACTGTTCTGGGTGCTCTGGCCATCACTAGTGTGTTGCCTTGACAACCAACTGTCCTTCAGTGTCACTGACTCAGCCCCCTTGCCTTTGGGTCCTCCTTTTTCCACTCCCATGAGGCAACTCTCTCTTCTGAATTAGCAATTCTAAAAGCTGTGTTAATAAATTCAATTAAAATAGGAATGGTTTTGTGCTGGAGGGATGGTTCAGTGGTTAAGGCATGTACTGTTCTTGCAGAGGACCTGAGATTGGTTCCCAGAATAGCTGTCAGGTGGCTTACAACCATCAGTACCTCCGGCTTCAGGGGACCTGAGGACAACTCTGGTCTCTACAGGCTACATTTTCACACACACACACACACACACACACACACACACACACACACACACACCTCACCTACACATTTAAAAACAATAAAAATAAATCTTTTAAAAACAAAAAATAAAAGGATTCCTCCTTTTCTTTCTTTCTTCTTTCTTTCTTTCTTTCTTTCTTTCTTTCTTTCTTTCTTTCTTTC
>NW_026585644.1:19234255-19236578 GCF_907164565.1 Psammomys obesus
TTCTTTCTTTCTTTCTTTCTTTCTTTCTTTCTTTCTTTCTTTCTTTCTTTCTTTCCCAACAAGCAGATGAAACTTAGGGTACCTTAGCAAAGCTGATCTGTTGGCAGCCACTTGGAGACTGGCTGAGAGCTCTCATGAGGAGCAGAGATAGTGATCTTATCAAATTGTCTCACAGGGGAGCACTGTTGGCGAGCCTGCGATTTTCAGTGCATCTTGGCAGGTGTCAAGGACAAGGAGGGCATCAGGTGACATTGCTGCTTGAGCCTAAAGATGGCAGGTCGGGAGCTCAGGCTGGGTTTCTGGGCTGTGGTCTTGAGGATTCCCTCACCTTGAATTTTACACTGTGGAGATTTGAAATCCAGAATCTGCTGGCGCGTGGCTCCTCCGAAGAGGAGGAGTCACAACTCCTCTTTGTCTTGTAGGAAGTGTCCTCATCCCACATGGTTTTCCCTGGGCGGATAGATCCCTGTCCATGTTTCCCAGTTGTAGAAGAAAGCCAGCCATCTTGGGTCAGAAGCTCCCTCTAGTAGGAACACATTTTACCTGCAGAGAATCCGTTCCCAAGAAAGGTCGCTTTCTGGAGCGCAGCTTTAAAGTTTCCACACACTGGGCAGTCGTAAACAACGAAGTCATTCCTCATGGTTCCAGGGGCCACGAGCTCCAGAGTCAGGGTGTCATGGATGTTGCCTTCCTGCTGTGTGCTCAGATAATGATCTTTTGGGTGGTTTTGAGGCAGTTTTCTTTTGCAAATCTGACTAGCCAGGAATTCACACTGTAGACGACCGCAAATTTGTTCTGATCCTCTTGCCTCTGCCTTACGAGGGCTGGAATTACAGGTCTGTACTAGCCAGCTCTGGCTCCTTCACAGGGCCTTGGGTCCCATCATAGGGGTGCCACAGTCATTAATTCTCAAAGCTTCGATGCCTGCTATCATTAACCTGAGGGCCGGGGTTTCACCATATAAACGGGAAAGGCGCACATTCAGATTACAGCAGCAGCACAGTCCGAAGGCTAACACAGAGCCTGGGCTCAGAGTGGGGACGGAGCCAGCTTGCTTCCGGTCAGTAAGCAGGAAGGGTCTAGAAGCTTGGGGGAGACATCTTTGACTTGGTGCCAATGCTACTGACTCTTGTCACTTCTCCAGAGGACTGGGGTGCCCTGCATGGCCAGTATCTTGGTCCCTCCCTCTTTTTATTGTTCGGATTCCCAAGGGAGCAGTTGTCTGGTCTGGTTGAGCCAGGAGCCCATCCTTTAGTGTAGACTAGGATAGCAGAGGGTCCTTACACGTGATCCCAGAAGACTTGTGTCCTTCGTGGAAACATTGACTCCAGTTCTACACACTGGAGAACGGCTGAGTAGACGCCAGTGAAAAGTGTGCCCAGCTCTCCCTCAAGCGGCTGTCTCAGCTGTCAGGGTGCTCGGGTGCGGATTCCTGGCCGGACGCCTGGAGACTTTTCACAGCTGGGAACAGTGAGGTGCACTGGGATGGAAGCTGCTGCCCCACGTCTGGCAGGGGCCCAAGAGGTCCAGGTGTCCCTGACGCCTCCAGTCAAGTCCTGGGTGTGGGTCAGCCCTCTTTACCAGGATCATTTGGATTAGGTGTGCTCTCAATCCTGGTCCAGATGTCCACACTGGCAGAGCACAGATAGAACTCTGGGCTTGGCCTCCAGAGTGTGTTCTCCGGCTCAAAATCTCCTTATAGCACCCTATACCCCCAGGGGAAGGGCACTAAGGCCACTCCCCCTCTTTGGCTTCAGAGGGAGGCAGATACAATTTCAGGTGTGCCAGGGAAATGTGGCCAAGACCAAGGGCATCCAGTTGGTATCTTTCTGTAACCAGTAGGCCCCTCTTGTACGTGGAAGCCTAGGCTACAGCTCCCAACGAAGCCAGCGCCTTCTACAGCCCAGACCCCTGTCCTGTCCTTGATGAGAAAACAGCATGTTTTTTGGAACCACTGTTTTGCCCGTGCTGCAAGCTGCTCACCCTCCTCTAAGCTCAGACATAAGCCGTGCCCAAAGCCTCCGACTGGCTACAGGCCTTGGCCATCTCCAAAGAACCAGAGGCAAAGATGTCAGAACTTTGAGGAGCCTCAAATTGGGAGCAAGGCTCCCAGGCTGTGGGCACTCACACCGGGCAACATGGTGATGGCAAGTGGGTCCTACCCCACGCTCCCGGGTGTCCCTCAGATTGTCTTCCCCCTAGGCAAAGGAGCCATAATTACTTGGGTGTCCTGAGGTTCTTTTCTTTCCCTTTTCCCCTCCTTCCTTCCTTCCTTTCTTCCTTCCTTCCTTCCTTCCTTCCTTCCTTCCTTCCTTCCTTCCTT
>NW_026585644.1:19236588-19255466 GCF_907164565.1 Psammomys obesus
CTTCCTTCCTTCCTTCCTTCCTTCCTTCCTTCCTTCCTTCCTTCCTTCCTTTCTTTTTTTTCTTTCAAGGCAAAGTCTCATCTCTCCCAGGCTGACCTTGTATTCATAGCCTTGGACTCCTGTCTCCACCTCCCAAGTGCCGGGACTACAAGAACACACCACGACACCCTAAAAGTCCCGAGATTCCTTAGGGAGATCTTTAATTGGGAGTTTGCAATCTGAGAACAATCTAGAAAGAATTGTTCTTTCTAATTTGGGTCATCATCATAAACCCCTTACTCCTGGGGACTCCTGGGGACTCTCCGTCCAGACCTCTGGAGCAGCTTTAGCTCCTGCAGGATACAGAGAGAAGAGCCCACAGAGGCAGGTGGCAGTGTTCTCACCCACAGGAGCCTGGCAGGGAAGTGGATGAGGGCTCAGTCAGGATGGAGGCTCTGAGGCCTACGGGATCCCACCTGGTCGTGAGCCCGAGGGATCTTTGCCACAACCAGTGTTTCCTGGGTCTTCTTGGCCCCAGAAATAAGAGACCCAGACTTGCACCAGAATTTTCTAGGCTATGCTACAGCAGGACCAACCATCCCAAGGACACTGCTGGGTGCTGGGGGCAGGGATGGTATCTGACAGATTGGGTCTCTCAAAGACCAAACAGAGTCTAGCAGACAGGGCATCTCTCTAGAGAATCCTGCTGTTACCCTGGGCTGAGCTGTCTTGGGAGTCCCTGAGCAGCAATGACCTTTAACTACGAAGTACCGTTGTTTAGTGGTCCCTGTTCCTAAATGCCAGTACCGTGCCGCCCACACCCACCCACCCACTGAGGGGCTCTAAACACCGGCTCTTGTTTTCATCACTCTGACAAACAGCGCGTGGCCTTGCTGGGAAGGTCAGAGGCACAGCTGGTCCAAGCAGCCACCAGGAAAACTCACTCCCACCCAGACAAATGCAGCATTGGCTCCACCCTGGAAGGGGCCGTTTAGGCGTCTGTGATGCTGGTCATAGACTCTGTTTGGGCCACTCCCACCCCCACTCCCACTCCGTCACCCCCACCCCCGCCCCCGCCATGGAGAAGCCACGCTTTGCTCCACCCTGGAACTGTTGACAGAGTAGCAAGGAAATCTAGGTCAGTAGTGGGTGAGGCCCTGCAGGTGTGACCCAGTGCCAGGAGAGAAGGCAAGGCCAACGCAGGAGGGAGCGCCCAAGCTTATGACACATCCCCGTTTCCGGGTCCTCCCAGAAACCCTTTCCCTTGATGCATTGCAATACGGGATAACAGGAACTTCGGATCCCAGGTCTGGCCTTAGCTCTATGCAAATAAGATGTCTTTGCTTTATTCTGGGTCCTCCAGCTCTGATTTGAGACAGTGGCTTCTCTGGCCAGGAGCTCCTGTGGGAGCCATGCAGCAGCTTATACTCAGAGCAGCCTGCTCTGACATTCCTGGGGCACCTCCCTCTGCTGTTAGGACACCTGGTGGGAAAGATCTGGGCTGTGTTTGCTGAATGAAGAAATATATGCAAACACGAGCTATGCCCCACAGTCTGGAAGAATCTTTACCTTCATTTTGAAAGCTTAGACCACACCCTATGGCTACTGCCAGTGCTGACTCCAAGAGACAAGGAGCCCCTAAAAGAGACACCCCCCCCCAATTAACCATCTAGACCTGGGTCCTAAGGGGTCTAAGAAGGCTTTAGGGTTCTACTCGAACCACGTATGAAAATCAGTTTACTGTAAGTGCTCTGAAGTAATCCATGAACTGTTCTATTTTTCTCTCTCCTCCCCACTCTCTCTTCCTCCCTCCCTCCCATCTATCCTTCCTTCATCCCTTCCTCCCTTCCTTCCATCCTTCTTCCCTGCCTCTCTTTCTCCCACCCTACCTCTGTCACTTCTTCCTTCAATCCATTCTTCCTTCCTCCCTAACTCCCTGCCTGCCTCCTTTTCTCCCTCCCTCCCTTCCTTTTTTCCATCCATCCTTCCTTTGTTTCTTCCATCCTTCCTCCCTCCCCCATCCACCCATCTGTCCATCCACCCATCCTTTTAGTGCACCTGCTTATCTATTCTGACATGCAGCAGGCCCTACTGAGGTTTAGAATACATCCTAAGATTGCTAAAGTTCCCAGGCTGGGGTAGTCATCACTCCAGTCTTACCAGTTCAGCCAGCCTTCCTGGCACCACCGGCCAGAACCTTATGGCATCCTCTATCGGGATGCCTGATGAGGCAGCTCACGCCGGGGTAGAGGGACAGACTGCTTTGGCGCAGGGCCTAGCCTAGTGCTCCTTTCTGACAGCAGGAATGGGCTGGCCTAGATTAAATGTCCCACCCCCTAAGGAAAAGGGACGGGGATTTACACTGCATTGGGTATATCATTTCTCCCATTTTACAGATGAGTAATCTCAGAGAGAAGTATCTAGACTAACAAAGTCAAGATTGAACCTTGGTACGAGCCTCTAAATAGAGAGCAGGAAGGTAAGGGAGACGGTGGGGAATAGAAAGTCAAGAAGGAAAAAAGAAGTGCTCCGGGGGGGGGGAGGGGGCTCAAGCTTGACCCCAGGGGACCTGCAGAGGCTGCCCTAGTCCTCAACTCCTTTTCCTTCTCCTCCCGGCCCACCCCTGCCCTACATTCCCAGGCCCCATGCTTCTGCAGTGGCTCTGCTCCAGGTGCTGTATGTGTCTGCCCTCTGGTGGCAAGATCTGGAAGTGTGTTTCCACTGTTCCAGTACTGGGTACCCTCCCAGGTAAGTCAATCCAGTTCCATCCTTCTATCGTATGCCGAAGAGGCGCTGGAACAAGTCTAGAAAGCTCAGCGCCTCCAAGGAGCCCTCGGTTCCTGCTGGGTGATGGAGTCAGGAAGGCACAAGAGGGCCTACAGCTGTCCAGGGGAATTGGGAATCTTAGCTGAGTTTGAGGAGGAACTGGATGGGCCAGGCCAACAGGGTGGTGGTGGCCCATGCCTTTAATCCCAGCACTAGGGAGGCAGAGGCAGACAGATCTTTGTGAGTTCAAGGCCACCCTGGTCTATAGAGCAAGTTCCAGGACAGTCAGGGCTACACAGAGAAACCCTGTCATAAAAAAAGGAAAGAATTTTTTTAAATGGTTAAAATCTTCATGGTATTAGATCTTCCAATTCATGAACACAGGATGTCTTTTTGATTAGGTGTTTACTTAATTTCTGTCAATGATGTTTTGGGATTGTCTATGTAAAAGCATTGTCTTTTTTTGGGTGTGTGTGTGTGTGTGTGCGCGCGCGCGCGCGCGTGCGCGCGCGCGCCTGTGTGTACACTCTCGGGTATGTGTGTGGACATGCATTTGGAGGCCCCCCAAGTCAGCTTCAAGTGTCATTTTGTTGTTGTTTTTCAAGACAGGGTTTCTCTGGTGTGTAGCCTTGGCTGTCCTGGCCTTGCTTTGTAGGCCAGGCTGGTCTCAAACTCACAGCGATCCGCTTGCCCCTGCCTTACCGAGTGCAGGGATTAAAGGTGTGCACCACCATGCCCGGCTCAAGTGTCACTCTTACGGAGCTGCCCACCTTGATCTCTGAGTCAGGGTCTCTCGTTGGGACATGGCACTTGACAGTAAGGTCGGCTGGCCAGTGAATCCCAGGAATCTTCCTCTGTCTGTTGCCCTGGGGTAACAAATGTGTGTCCGTGGGCCTGGCTCTTTATGTGGACCCTGGGGACCAGGCTCAATCCTCGTGCTCATCTGCCAAGCCTGTGAAGTGACTGAGCTGTTTCCCCAGCCCCAAGCTTTGCATCGGATACATTTTCCCTCCATAATTCCTAAAGACCACCTATGAAGTGTCGTGGTGGTTATTAGCCATCCTTTATAGATCAGAAAACTGGGGCTGAGAGTTAGGAGTCCCGTCCCATAAGTGGCAGAGCTAGCACGGGAACCTGCATCCCTAATTCCCAGGACACTGTTTTATCCCAGCTACTCTTAGGAAACGCTGGTGATGGGGTCAGAGCTCCCTCCTAAGTGACTGAGAAAAGGGGCAGGGGAGGACCCAAAGTGAGATGCTCAAAGCCAATGAGTAGTCGGGAACAAACAAGGGAAGTGGGACTTTTTGGTTGAAATCTGGGGTCTTGGCTCGTGGCTACAAGGATAATCACCTACAAATTCCTAAAACTATTAGGAATGAGTCTAATGAGTGAGGAAAGTCACCCACCAAAAGCAGAGCCAGGAAGCACTGATGGCCACGAGCGAAGCTAAGCTGCAGCCTCATCCACTCTGCTAGAGCTTGTACTGAAGCAGCTGGCCCAAGCAGGGTGGGGCGGGGGAGGTGTCGGCCTTTGACTCAGGCTCCAAGCTGTGGTCCTAGCTAATCTTGGTTCTGTCTCATCCCTTTTATGGCCCTAGATGTTCCTGTCCCTGGAGCTGCCCAAAGGGAAATATACACGCCTTAGGAGGTAGGGTCTAGTTGTTTGTTTGTTTATGTCTTGAGGCTGGGTTGCTGTGACTTTTAGGGCTGGCAGAAGTCAGTGTGCCAGCTGAGTTGCTGTGGGCCAGTTAATGACTTTCTTTGGGCTCCTGCCAGCTCTTCTGAAGTATTGTCCCTGAGTAGGACGAGGGGCCCTCAGGTCCCCTTTGCTCTGTTCTGGTTATTTTTAGCTGAGGCGGCCCCGACAGCCTTGCAGTGGTTTTATTTTGGGCTCCCTAGCGTTGTGCGGCTCTGGTGGCTTGTTGTCCCAGCCGTGGTTCTCCACCTGTGGGCCTTGACCCCTTTGGAGGTCACATGACCCTTTCACAGGGACTCTTAAGACCATTAGAAAACACAGATATTTACATTATGATTCATAACAGTAGCAAGACTGCATTTATGAAGTAGCAATGAAAATGATTTTGTGGCTGGGGGTCAGTACAACATGAGGAACTCTATTAAAGGGTTGTAGCATTAGGAAGATTGGGAACCACTGCTCTGGAGGAACAATCAGGTCTCAGGCTCAGGAGTGCTAGGGGAGCCCCTGTTGGAAGGTGCACCCTGTCCTCCACTCTGGAAGAGCCCCCGTAAGGGCTGGATTTCCCTTTGTGGGACAGTGATCGCAGCTCCCACATGGCAGCAGAGTAAAGTGACTCTCCAGCAACTTCTGTGAGAGGTCAATCCTCTGGCAAGCCCAGTTCCTGGGACCCCACCAGGGTTTTAGGTGTGACTCAGATGCCAAATGGCCTCCCGTGTTCTCCAAGCCTTCCCAGCATCCTCATCCCCCTGCTTTGCGGGGGAAGCTGCCGGGTGATTCATCCAAGATCTGTGTTCCCAAGACTTCTGGGGTCCTGCACCCTGGGGAGCTCCACCCCTGCGCAAGTCCGTGCTGCTCTGTGGACCTCTCCGCAGTTAGCAAGATCCCCGGGGCAGCATGGACCTTGCACGACGGACAGTGGACACAGCCACCCACAACGGTGAGGGGGTTCCCAGTCTTCCACTCAGCTGCCTCCATTTCCCTTTCTGAATTCCCTGCCCCCAACCCATCAGGCAGCATTTTCCCTCCTCTGATTAGGAACAAAGAAATAAGTGTCCCCTTCGAGCAGAGAATTCCTAGGTCCCCGTTAAGCTCCTCTCACTGCCTCAGAGCCTTGGCCTCTCACTCACACCAGGGCATTCAAGGTCTTTTCTCAAACAAAGGCTCTCCTTCCGCTTTGCCACAAAGAATTTTGCTAGAGTTTGCCAAGATGATATTTTTATTCTTAAAAAAGTATTTCAGCCTGGTCTACACAGAGAAAACTTGTCTTAAAAGAACAGGGTTTTTTTTTTTTTTTAGCACAAAGTAATGAGTTTCTCTTTTTTATTTCATAAGTGTGTGTGTGTGTGTGTGTGTGTGTGTGTGTGTGTCTGTGTGTGTGTGTGTGTGCATGTATGCACATGTGTGGTTGCACATCCCACTGAGCCTGTAGAGGTCAGAGGAGAACCCTGGGGAGCTGGCTCTCTCCTTCCACCTTCATGTGGGTTCTAGGTATCGACCTCAGATCACCAGGCTTTCGTAGCAAGCGCTTTCATCTGTCAACTCATGTAACCTAAGCTGGCCTCCAACTCTGAGTGCAGAGGATGACCTTGAGTATCTGGTCCTCCTGTTCTCGCCTGACGATGCTTTAGGCAGCCCTGGGGATCAAACACAGGGCCCCGGGCATGCTAGACAAGCTCCCCAGCCCCTTTCTTGTTCCACTTACTTTTGTTTGTTTGTTTCATTTTGAGCCTGGCTCCACGCGTCTCTGCCTCTGAGGAGCTGGAATCATAGTCATCTCCCACCAGACCTGCTGCCCTCACTTTTTTATCTTCATCGTTTTCCTATGATATTCTTGGTTGGTTGAAATCACCTTTTTTTTTTTTTTTTTTTTTTTTTAGGCAATCAAAACAAAATATTTTTTTCTTGGAAAAAGAAAAGGCTCAGAGTTAACTGAATAGTCATGTTGCCCTCTGAAGGACATGACATGACACCCTGGGAGGGCTTTTTCATGGTTCTCAGGAGCCCTTCCAGTTGCGTCTGGGAAAGAGGAAGTGAGGTTCCGGAGGGGAAGCACAGATAAAGACAGTGCAACCAGGAGAGCCAGACCCATTCTCCTCTAGTCCAACAGAGCAGCCTTGAGGGTCAGTTGCCTCAGGAGAATAAAGCTTCTCCCTCCAGCCTGTGAGTCTGCGGAAACCTAATCAGCTTCCTGATGATGAGTTCCAAGGTGAGTAAGACCAGCTATTTCTACCTGTTTGTAGCCAGGCCCGGTGTTACCATGGAAACAGTTGTCAACAGGAACACTGCCTCCCTGGGGGCATAGCACATCCCTTATTGCCAAAAATGTATGTGCCTGTGCAACAAGCACAGCAGCTTGAGACTTGAGGTCTATCAGGCTGGCTCTTTTCCTCTAGGTACTGCTTATTTAGATCCCAAAGGAAATATGCCCTAAAACAGGATTTCCACGTTCTCCCGGACACTGTTCTTTTTATATTCCATGAGGCCTACCCAAGGAGGAGTTTGCTGTTTAAGAACATTTACTTGTTTTTAATTGTTTGTTTTTGAGATAGCGTTATTGAATTTGTAGGTCACAACCTGTGCTCTAAGTCAAAATCGGGCACCTATTCTCAATAAGCCAATTAAAACAGTCAAATTAGAGCTGGGTGGTAGTGGCACACGCCTGTAATCTCAGCACTTGGGAGGTAAAGGCAGGCAGATCTCTGTGAGTTCGAGGGCAGCCTGGTCTACAGAGCGAGATCCAGGACAGCCAGGGCTACCTACAGAGAAATCCTGCCTCAAAACAAAACAAAAACAAAACACCTACACTAAAACAACAATAAAAACAGTAACCATAAAACAAACAACAACAAAATCATCCAGTTACCTAACATATTAGATGCTTTTCTTTCTTCCAGATAGTTTCTCTGTGTAGAACTTTCTATAGAGCAAGCTGGCCTTGAATTCACCAGAGGTCCACCTGCCTCTGCCCCGTGAGGGCTGGGATTAAAGGCGTGCAAGGGCCGATGCCGCCACTACCCAGCTGTAGTTACTTTTCTTTAGGCTGTGAGTAAAGACCTAACCAAAGCAACTGAACAGAGGAGTTCTTCATCTTGGCTCATAGTTTGAGGTCTGTCGTGGTTGCAGGAACACGAGACAGCCGGTGGCATTGCGCCTCTTGTCAGGAAGAGGATGGCGCTGCTCGCTTTTAGGGTGTCTCTTCCTACACTAGATTAACCAGGTCTAGAAGCCCCTCACAGATATGCCCAGAGATCTGTATACAGGTGATTCTATATCATGTCAGGTTAACAGTCAATCCTGTCTTAGTCACTGTTCTAGTGCTGTGAAGAGACGCCATGACCAAGGCAACTCTTAGGAAAGAAAACATTTAATTGAGTCTGGCTTACAGTTTTGGTGGTTTAGTCCGTTATCGTCATGGTAGAGACCACAGAGGCACATAAGTGGACATGACGCTGGAGCAGCAGCTGAGAATTCATATTTGGATCCACTGGCCATCCTGATACATCCAGAGAGATATTCTGAGCTTGTCGTGAGCTTTTGAAACCTCAAAGCCAACCCCAGTGACACACTTCCTCCGACAAGACCACGCCTCCTGATCCTTTTAATCCTTTCAAATAGTGCCACTCTCTGGTGACTAAGCATTCACATATATGAGCCTATGGAAACCATTCTTATTCAAACCACCTCAGATACTAACCATCAGGCCTACTCATTGACCACTCCCTCCCATCTGGGATGACTACATTTGCTTGGTTGACTCTTAAGATGCTGTCTGGGAATGCCATGTCTCCCTGTAACATCTTCCCTCCTGTGACTGCACTAAGAGGACAAAGGGGAGGAAGAGCCAGAGCTGGTGTGAAGCAGGAAGTAAGGGGTCTCATTTGAGTTATTGGGGGGGGCTGTCTCTTAAGTCACAGGGCTGTTCTGCTGGAATTCCTTTTACCTCTTCTTTACTGCAAAATTTATCCATTCAGAGCCAGCACTAGGGCGCCATCTCACCAGGACTTACCCTAAATAAAGTCAGGTTCTAACTCTGGCAAGAGTTCTATTTTGTGTTTCGTCACTGGCCCCTTTCACATCTGCCCAGACCCCATTACGAAAGCAGGAGTGCACAAAGCCCCTTGTTTTATCTCTGGCAGTGAGACTTGCAGTTCCCACCTGGGCGTGGCCCTCGAATTCTGTCTCCTGAGTGGTGGAGGCGGCTGCTGTTGTGGTCCAGCGATGAGGACCAGGTATAACGGAACTGCAGCAGGGAGAGCCTGGCTAGGTGGCTAAAAACCACAGAAGCATCCATTGTGTGTTGAAGCCATGAGTCTACGTAGACAGCTGGGCCCCTGACCAATGGGGAGCCCCGCCAGGTCAGCGTTCTATGCTTCAGTCTGCTCTGCTGTGGCACCTACACGGTGACCCTTCCTACTGTGACACTGGCCCCGACTTAAGGAGCACCTGCTGGGAACATGTTTCTGAGTGATCCTGCAAGTCTGTGCTGCCCCGGGCTGCATCTCCATAGCTCTGTGACCCACGGATTTGCAGAATTATGCTGTGCTGACTCAGTGTATTTTGCTCCTGCAAGACCCTGACTTGTACCTTCCCCGGGAAACTGAGGGAAGGCTCGGTGTTTGCTCTCCTTCTTTTACTGTTTGTCATGCAGGTACCATCCTCACCCTTGCTGCAACCTTCTGAGGCTGCCCAGGCCTTGCCAGCGCCGCTGTCTACAAGCTGTGTCCCCAAACACCTCCCACATCACGTGTCCTTTTCCCGGGGTGCTATATTTGGGGCCTCTCTACTGTGTGAAATGGGTCGCCCCCCCCCCATAAGACCTGTAGCTGCTGGCCCAGAAGAGGGGCCGGCCCAGCCATCCCTGGAAGACAGACCTGGAAACCCCTGGTGGCACCGATCCTCAGTGCCATGTAGCTTAGGCCACTGGTCCCCTCTACCAGCCTCAGGGTTCTTGCCCATTATCATGTCTTCTTCTGAACAGTGTCACCAGCCTGTGCCCCCACCCAAAGCTACTTTACTATCTTCCAGGCATTGCTCAGAGGACACCTCACTCGATCATCTCAACAACTCCATGAGAGGGTGCAGCGACGGAGGTGGTCTATCTTGCCCTCACTCAGAGACACTGACGTAAGAGGCACGGAGATGTTGCTCTGACCTCTCTAGTTTGGTCAACGGCAGGTTTTCATCTAAAATCTCAGTTCATCCCCTGTGGTCCTGGGGCTGCGGGATGGTAGGATGGTCCCTGGGGGGTGTCTCTGAGCTCTCCTCTTATGCCCTTCTCCCCCTATGAACTCATTCCTGTCACAAAGAAAGGCAAAGGGGTGCCCCAAGATACAATGCAGGTGAGTTCCTCAGTCCTTTGTCCAAACTCTCTATAGTCTCCCTCTGTACATTGGCTGGGGTCCCTTGCATGAAAGGGACCCATTCTCACTCAGCCTGCGGTTCTCACTTGTTTTGCACTGAGGAAGGAATACATGACCTCATTTTCAGGAGAGGTTTAAGCCAGAGAAGGTGAACATGCCCAGTGCTGGGTGTGCAGGTTTTCAGGTGGGGCTACCGTCTTGATCTGGGAGCTTTTTAGATGCAAGCATGCTCCCTCTTGGGACCAGTGTGAACTTGCCTCCACTGGTCCAGATGTGCAACATGGCCTCTCCTCAGAGCAGCTGTTTTCCTGGGGAAACAATTCACCTCAGACAAGGCACTGACAGATCAAAGCAATGCCTCCATCAAAGTCTAGCTTGGTGAACCAGTGAGTTTTCTGAGGTTACTGACAGGGTTGGGGTGAACCAGAGGCAGCTGCGTTCCTGGGAACCCCACTCCAGCACAGCGTGGGTAATGATTCACCAAAGTGCCTCACTGGACTCCATCCCCAGGCAACTTTCACCTCCATATAACCTGGGGAAGGGGAAGAGCAGCATGGGGATTGCTCCCTGACCCCTCACCTCATCTTGGGAGGATTCTGAGTGGGCCAGCCACAGCTACTTTGATTCAAGATGACAGCAGTGATGGCCCTCCAGAACAGTGGTTCTCAACCTGTGGGGGTCATGACCTCTTTGGGGGTGGGTGTCAAATGATCTTTTCACAGGGGTCAAATAAGACCATCAGAAGACACAGATATTTACATTAAATTTAGAATGATAACAATATAACAGTTAGGAAGTAGCAATGGAATAACCACAACATAAGAAACTGTATTAAAGGGTCGCAGCATTAGGAAGGTGCTGCTCTAGGGGAAAGAGATGGATGAAAAGGAAATGTCTAAACACACGGTTACCAAGTAAAAAAGTCTAGGTTTCCAAACCAGTCCTGTGTGTCTACCATGGTTAAAAACCAAAGAAACCAAATGTGGCATCATACGCCTTGACTCTTGGGAGGCAAAGGCAGGAGGATCTCTGTGAGTTCAAGACCAGTCTGGTCTACATAGCAAGTTCCAGGACAGCCAGGACTACAAAGAGAAATAAATAAAAGTACACCAACGGGCAGAGCTTAGTCTCCGGTCTAGAAGGGTAGACTGCTCTTTTACAAAAGTACATTGTATCAGTTAATTTTTTCCATTGCTATGACAAAACACCTGACTGAAGCAACTTGATGGAGGAGGGGTTTATTTTGGCTCACAGTTCTAGGATGCAGACTCTCATAGTGGCAGGAGTGGAGGCAGCTAGTCACAAGACCTTATTTGGAACTATGATCACAGCAGATAAAATTAGTTAAAATGAGGTCAGACCTGAATACGGTGGGCTTTAATCCAGTGTGACTGTTCTCTTTCTCCCCTCCCCACCGTGTGTGTGTGTGTGTGTGTGTGTGTGTGTGTGTGTGTGTCACTTACACATGAAGTGAAGCATCTATGAGCCAAGGAACCCAAAAAGGCAGCAAACCTCAGCTGGATGCCTGGCTTTTCTAGATGCCCTTGCCTAGAAAGTAGGGCATGACCCTTCCCTGGAGTGGTCCAGACCCAAGGAGATCAGGAAAAGAGGGAGGGCATGGGATTTGGAATGGCCTGGAGTCCTGCCCTGACCCTGTTACTTCTTAGCTCAGTGAATTCATTAAAAAATAGTACCTGGACTGGAGAGATAGCTCAGCAGTTAAGAGTACTGGCTGATCTTCCAGAGGACCCAGGTTTGATTCCTAGCACTCACATGGCAGCTCACAGCTGTCTGTAACTCCAGTTGCAGGGGACTTGACGCCCTCTTCTGGTCTCCATGGGCATTGCATGCACATGGTCCATGGACATTCATTCAAGCAAAATGCCCATACACATAAAATAAAAATAAAATAATACTTATCTCTCTGGACCATTTGTGGCTGTGGGCAGGGGTGGGGGTGGGGTGGTCAATGTGATAGAAACCACCATGAAGACATAGAACTCTCTGGAGATTAGCACCTGAGCATCATGGGTATGAAAAGCTTTGAGTCTGAAGCTTGACTGCTTCCTTGGAGACACTAGTGCTCAGGGTAGAGAGAGAAGGTATCCAGGCTGTGCTGGATGTTGGCTGGCTGGCGTATCATTGTAGTTGATGCCACGAGGATGCACATTGCCTCGAGCCAGGCTCCAGGCCCAAGAAGGGACAGCGGGGACCGAGGATGGCAGTGGCAGCAGTGGAAGTTTGCCTGGTGCCAGGCTTGTGTGAAGGATAGGGGCCTTGTTCTAATATTTTCATGGTTGGCTCCCAGTGAGGAGGAAGCTGGTCCCATGAGATCCATGAGCTCTAAGAGGACACGCAGAAGAGCGAGAGGAAGGAGTGAGTGGTATTCTGAGGAGCTAGTCCAGTTTTGAAAACTTCCAGAACTCCTGAGAAGTGTAGGCTCCTGTCTCAGCCCCCCAGTTCTCTATTCTTGCTCCTTCTAGCGCCTCTCAGCAGTTTGTGCTCCACTTTTATCCAAGGCTAGAACCCAAGACAGAAATTCCTATAGGTTGTGGGCCCACTGTATATCAGACTGGGAGCCTGGGCCAGAAACGTGAAGACATGGATTTGCTGAATTCATTGAACGACTCTAGGAAGTGGGGGTCACGATCCTATGAGTTCAGGAAAGGGCCTTGGTGATAGGGAGGCTTCCAAGTGTTAGGGGGTGTGATGGCTAATCTCAGTTGTCAAGTTGGCTGCCCTGTAATCGACTAAGACACATGCTGCTGGGCACCCCTGTGAGGGACACTGGCCGCCCCTGTGAAGGATTTTCTGAAGCAGGGAAGACCCACCCTAAACATGGATGCTGCCTTGAGTGGCAGTCCCATAAAAGGACATGGAGAAAGGAAACTTCTTGTTTTGCCGACTTGCTCTTACTCCAGCTGGCAAGCACATCTGTCCTGTTGCTGCAGCCTCGCTTTCAATGATTCTAGAACCAGCTGCTTTGGGTTTGGAGACCAGGAATCCTCCGGGCTTTTGAGCCATCTTGGGACTGTTGCAACATCCAGCCTTCTGGACTGGATGACTGCTGGATTCTCGGCCTGCCTGGTGTGAGACAACCATGCTGGGCTACCCAAACTCTATCCCATGAGCCAGTGTAATAAAGCCCCTCTATATAGTTTCTCATTTCCGTTCCTGCAGAGAGCCCTAATACAGAGGGATCTCAGTGGACTGACCTCTGGCTGAAGACTGAGTGGACACAGAATGACCCTAAGGGAGGGGGACAGGGCATCAGAGGGTCTCAGAGGAAGGTTATTTGCTCCTTCTCCAACCAAATGTCCCTAGCCTCTGTCCTGGAGCCAAAACCCTCCAGCGACCCCCACTCTGGCCTCTGTACCCGCCAGCAACCTTAAGAGAAATCTAGAAAGAGAGGCCAACGTTTCTATTTTTGATGAGACACAGATGAAATGAAGGCTTTTAAATTATTAAAAATCCAGAAGTAAATTATTTATTCAGGTCAGATATAAAAGCGCCTCTCATTTTACGCCCATTACCGACCCCCCGGGGGGCTGTCACTAACGCGCTTCTTCCTGACAGGTCATTTGTCTGCTCGGGGTGTCAGTGCTCTCCTCTGAAACATGGACGGGGCTAGAGTGTTTCTAAGAGCTTCTGGCACTCAGAGAAGCCCGAAGACCCAGCTAAATCGGGCTTCCTCCAGGAAGCCTTCCCATCTTTCCCCCCCCCAGGCTTGCCTAACCTCCCAATCTGGTGAGAGCACTCGCTTCTCCCAAGTCCTGGATCAAATTACAAAGCCTCCTGCCTCCTCAGGCCCCACACAGCACCCTGGGCAGGGTCCCAGTTAGTGTTTGTTGAGAAAACGAATGACTGCGTCTAAAAATGGTAACCAGCCCTCACTGTCCTGGGAGGGAGGGATTAATGATTGAGTCAAGACCTGGGCCCGAGAAGCCCCATTCAGTCTGTCCAATTGCACATCCTTGGTGCTGCTAGATTATTTCCCCTTGAGGACTCAGCTTGGGAAGGGAAAGACATTAGGTTGCCATAGCAACAGATTTTTTTTTTTCCTCTCTCTGTCAGAGCAAACATTTCTAAGAAACCTGGAGAGATTGCAGTCAGAGCACTGAACACTTTGCCTCCTTCCACACCCACAAAGGCCTCGGGGCCTACAGTGGGCCCTCCTGTTTCCTAAGACCTCTCTGGGTAGAGGGGCCCATACCTTGCCCTACGGCTTCCTCAATTTCCCCACATAGCCACCAGCACCCAACTGACCACACCACCCTGGGCCTTTCCCATCCTTAAGGCCCAGGGCCCTCAGAAGGGGGCACTGGAGAGGCAGGGGAAGGGAAAAGGCTGTGTGGAAGAAGAACATCAGCTCCCCAGCTCTGTCAGCCTCGGGCTCACCAGCCTGGAGAAGTTTAAGGTCTGAGATCATAGGTCTTAGGAACAAGCCTCAGAGAGGCCACAGGGCTTTCTCCAGGACACCCAGCCAGTGAGAGGCACAAACAGGGTTCAAACCTGGCCCCTTGGTGACCTAGATCATTATTTTGCCAGGCTTGAACCCAGACACAGAAGCAGATCTCAAGCATTTGGGTGTGCACAGAAATAGGTGGGAGGATCGAGGGTCCAGCACCTCGGTGCCCAGCGCTGCCTATTTGTGGCCTGCAGGGCTCCTCTTAGCCTTTGAGACTCTCAGATGGAACACAGAGAAGCTCTGTGGCTTTGGCCAGGCCCGTGAGCCCTGGGAGGCCTGCAGGCTGCGAGACAGTGGGCTGCTCCCCACAGCCCTGGCTCGTATGTTCACTGAATGCAGTCAAGGCAGGAACAAATGATTAGGGCCACACTCGAGCCAGGGCGGAAACAGGCAAGCTGGAGCCCATGGTCCAGGATAAACCACCTCTAGACAGGAGAGTGGGCACTCAGGACGAGCCAGGCTCCTTCCTGGAGGCACCGTGCAGTCAGGAGAGGTAGCTGGGTTCATTGACCAAGAGCGGGGACTCTGGAACCCTGTCCATCACCATGGCTACCATCAACCAGGCCATAAGCACCCTAAACTTGGGAACATGGATGGACAGCTCAGGGTTACAGCCCACAGATCTGACCACAGCAAGGATTTGAATTTTCATTCTACTCCTTACCTAGGATGACTTTAGATTTGGGGCGGCTAATTTTTTTTTTTTTTTTTTTCTGCTCATTAGTAGCACACCTGTCATCCCAGAAACAGTTGACGTTTTCAACTTTCTGCCTCTTCTCTGCCCTCGCTAGTGGGCTTTGCTTTGGCTGTGGCCTCGGCACAGTTGCCAGGAAAGGGTTTGCCACAGTACCACGTGACAGCAGACTCCTCATAGCCTAGCAGCCAGAGGTTAGCTCAGAATCTTACAGCCCAGAGCCCACTTCCCAGCTCGAAGTCTCCGCTCCCCGCCCCCTCTCCTTGAGATCTGTGCCTCTGTGGTGCTTAGCTGCCCACACATGACGCCTGCCTCCAAACGCAACATCTTCTGTTCTTGTCTCCATGACAACATGCACCACCCCTGAGTGGGACCACTGCTGCTCAGCTAACCCTGAGGCTGGTCCCCGTGCACTTTGGCTGCCCGTCTGGGAAGTGTATGTGTGTGTGAGAGTGTGTGTGTGTGTCTGGGACACCTACGTGCTGCTTAAGCCAAGATTTAGTATTCACTCCTGTTCTTGTTCCCCCACGCACAGGCCAACGTGACAGCACGTGGGTGGGCACAGGGGTACTTGAGAATGGGAACACAGCCACGAAAGTACCAGCCCCTTATCTTACACTGAGTGTGAGGGTCGACTGATTCTGAGGCCCTCCAGCCACGGCCTAATGCGTGACAGGTTTCTGCGTGTGCGAGAGTCCTGTGTGCCTTTGTACTTATCGACATGCCGGCATCTCTGGATTTGTAATTCAATTTGTGCATCTGTCCGACAGCGTTTGCCTCTCCAGCAGAGTGGCGGAGGGGCAGGTACGTCCTTCTGCTGTCAGCAATTCGGAGATGACAGCTCATTTTCTTCCACTCCACTACTTAGAAATCTCCTAGGGAGCTAGAAACCCTGCTGGGGCCAGAAAGATGGCTGCCTCACTGCTGTGTTCTCAGGCAGTGAGCTGGTAAGCTAGGGGCACAGAAGCTTCCAGTTTGGTCCTCAGGAGCCTCAATGTTTTCTCAGGATGTACCACTTGACTTTTCTTGTCCAAAGATGGGAGCTATAAGAAAAACCCCAGCCAAGACACAAAGTGAAGAGACATTTAGTCACGGGTCTGCCAACAGCTGGCCACGTGACCTTGTATATATAGGTCAGTCTCCTTCCTGCTTGTAGTGATTCCTCGTGGACTGTCTAGCTCATCTTGTACAGAATGCCACCAAACGACAATCGGGTGACTATCCAATTCTCCCGATAGACATCATTTCCTGTTATCTCCTTGACAACCTCGTCGGGCGCATGCTACGAGCCCAACCGATAAGGCTGTGTGGACAGAAGTATAAAGACTGGATTCAGCCTGCCAGGCTGCTCGCCAGGAGGCCCCTCCTCACGCTTTCCTGCTGACAGGGCCATATATCAAAGAGGAAAATGTCAGCAAAAAAAAAGAAAAGCAAAGGCGTGAGGTCGACAGGCTGGCAAGCAACAACTGTGTTGGGACTCTGAGATCAAGGACTGCATTAGGAAACGGCCAAAGCCTGGAGTCAGAGAGCAATGGAGGACCGAGACATCCCAGAGTGCGAGTCAAGGGAGAAAGGCAGGATCGAGTACAGAAGCCCCAGGTGCTGAGATTCAGGCGCCAGAGCCTAGAGGCCACGGTCCTATCACACAAGGAGGCCAGGCATGTGCTCATGGGTGTGGTATGGCATGTGTATGTGCTCATAAGAAAGGTGCCTGATGCCAAGATTGACAGCCTGTAACTGGTCCTCAGAATCCGGATGTCAGGAGAAGAGAATGGACTTCTGCAAGTTGCTCCAGACTACTACATTTTGTACCTGTACATACACACACACACACACACACACACACACACACACACACACACACACCTACCTATGCACGCACACACAGACATATGTACACATGCACACACAAATATGCACGTGCAGACACACGCATGCACAGACACACGCACACACAAACACAGAGAAACACAAGAGTGTGCAGGAGTATGAGTCCTTAGGCCATGGTTTGGGAGAGGAGAGAGGAAAAAAGAGCTACTGAGTTATTTATGGGGAGACCAGAAGAGAGGAGCTAGCAAGAAAATTATATGTGAGGGTATTTGATCACTACATTCATCTGAGATGATTACTCAAGCACCTACTGTGCGCATCACTTGACGTGAGCAAAGGGCGTAGCCGGCCTTTCTAGCCCAGCAGGTCAGAAAAAGAGCACAATGTGACTCTATTCCTGCCAGTGTCACGTGAGAGAGGTAGAGAACCATCTACGCGCCTCAGAGAAGGGCTGGCAGGCTCAGGAAGGACCCCAACCAACTTCAGCCTAGTGAACCAATGAATTTATTTGCGTGTCATAGTTTTTGTCAATTTGATACACCTGGGAAGAGGGAAACTCAGTTGAGGAATTGTCTCCATCAGATTGGCTTCTGGGGCATTTCTTGATATCTGATTTGATGTGGGAAGGCCCGGCCACTGTGGGTGGTACTCTCACTGGGGAGGAGGTCCTGACGCTGTCTAAGAAAGCAGAGTGAGCAAGCCATGGGCAGCAAGCCAGTTGGCAGCATTCCTCCTCAGCCTCTGCTTCAGCTCCTGTCTCGAGTTCCTGCCCTGGCTTCTTTTGATGATGGACTGTGACCTGTAAGGCAAACTTCCTTCCTCCAGGTTGCTTTGGTCAGTGTTTTATCACAGCTTCAGGGAAACAAAGTAGAACCCTGGGCTATTCATAGGAGCACGGGTAAATGGTTATTTACAGGAGGACAGCTTACAGTACCAAAAAGCCCTCCTCAGGAGGGTGACAACTCAGAGAAAGCCAAGTCACTGACGAGTCCCTGTTCCCAGCCACCCTTCTACCTCCTAGGTACCCTAACACCTGCCAAAAAGCTTACACAGTGGGGTGACAGGATGGAATGGTGATAACCCACCTCATGCCCCTTTCCACAGGAAAAGTAGCAGCCTCAGTTCCATTGCCAGGACAGTAGGCTAAGGTGCTCTGTAAGTCACCATGGCAACGGCTTCGTGATGGTGGATGCTTGGGAGGAAGCAGCCCCGCTGCAACAGCCAGTTACGGGGAGGCTCTGTGAAGATGGAGCCTGAGCAGAACTGCACGTCGCATCTTCAGCATGGCTGCCGAGAGCAGAGGTGAGGACCCACTGTCTCTTCTAGGCAGAGCCTGAGGCTGCTTGGTCAGCATGATCTTCACTGTGCTCCAGGCAGCACGATGAGATCTGCCTAGAGCAGCCGCTTCAGGGGCTAGCTGGAATGACCGAGCACGGCTGCAGGAAGAGTTGGGGAAGGTCTGTGAGCCAGTGAACACAGCTGCAAGAACACAGCTTATCAGGAAGGCAAGGACGTGATGGTGGTATCCAGGCCCGCTCCCACCCCACCCCCGGCCCTCCACCCTCGTTCTAAAGTCAGCCGTGAAGAGCATGATGGAGCTGGTCTTGAACAGACAAAGCACCCTGGGTACTGTGTGGTGAGTGAAAGTCGGGCCACATATAACCCCTACTTACCATACCCCAAAACTGAGTACCTTCGGACAGAGGACAGTGGATCCCACGGCATAAGCTGTCCCTGCCTGTGTACCACACTCTCTACCCAGGAGAGGTAAAAAAAAAAAAAAAAAAAAATGCCTAGTTCAGCCAGGCGGTGGCACACGCCTTTCAGCCCAGCACTCAGGAGGCTGAGACAGGTGGATCTCTGAGAATTTGAGGCCAGCTCGGTCTATAGAGTTCCAGGACAGCCAGGGCTACTCAAAGAAAACCTGTATATGAAAATGAAAGGGTGGGGTTGAGCTACACTTTTTGGAAGGTTTGAGATGAGCCATCTTTAGTCTCCCACATCTTAGAGACCACTAGCAGTCACAGATTTGTCCCCTAAGAGTGAAATGAACTCCTGAAATGGCTCCCATCCTCCAAGGTCC
>NW_026585644.1:19255566-19259648 GCF_907164565.1 Psammomys obesus
TTTTTTTTTTTTTTTTTTTTTTTGAGACAGGGTTTCTCTGTGCAGCTGTGGCTGTCCTGGAACTCACTCTATAGACAGGCTGGCCTCAAACTTACAGAGATCCACCTGCCTCTGCCTCCCAAGTGCTGGGATTAAAGGCGTGGGCCACCACTGCCTAGCTGAGTTTTCCCATTGCTGGCTGTTAGACTACATGTGCCTTTCCGGAAACATCCGAGGTTTATTCTCCAACGTGCTGTTACTCTGAGTGATAATTCTAGAAAACTCATTACTTTGTATTTGAAAGTAGTAACCCGATTAGCAGCACAGCAAATGGAAAACTGCAGCCTGGATTTCCAGACTTGGGGTTGTGGAGAGCCAGGGAGAGTCACCCAGCTATGGGGAAAGTTGGCTCTGTCTGTACCAAGCTGATGGCTGCTTGGAGCATCATTAGGATTCAGGAGGTTCTATCCGCTCAATTCTCTCTGAGCTGTAAAGCTGGGAATAAATAAATAAATAAGGCAGATGTCATTGCCTTCTGCCTGCAAAAGCTGAGCCAGGGAGATGAGTTGCTGTTGTCATTTCCGGTAGATGAGAGCCCCCCTCCCCCACAAGGAAACCCTCTCTGGGGATTGCATGAGCCTGATTCCCCAAAAGGAACTAACTCTGAGCTCCATTTGACCATGAAAACAAACAAGAAACGCTTCTCACCTAAGGTCTTCCCGGCCAGTAATCAGCTGGATCTGTGCTCAGCACCAAGGGCTGCCTCCCTGGATGAAGACTTTGCTGAGCAGAAGCGATATCTACCGCTGAGGTTCAGGGGGGCAGAGAGCCCATACCCACATTTTTAACAAGCGTTGGGGCTCGTTCTTTTTGCTCCGGGGCTAAGCTCATTATCGTAGGCGCAAGTGGAACATAAGGCTGCGGTCATGCCACTGGAGCCCGTGAAGAGGAGCCTGGGGAGCCACGCCTGCATTGTGCAGGGTGCCGGGGAGAAACCAACACAGACAAGGCAGGCAGGGGGCACAGGCAAGGTAGGTAGGACAGATAGGGAAGGTGGAGCAGTCAGGGGACAGAGGAAACAGGTCAGGCAGCGCAGACAGGACATCTGGTGCCTTTCACACACACACACACACACACATACATGCACACATGCACAAATACACACATATATGCATATCACATACACATAACATACACATAACACACACATACACATGTTGTAGTATGAAGGGGTGAGTCCTTTAAGGCATGACATCAATGCATCACTGCTGTTTTGTGGGCTGAGTCATCATGGGAGCAGATCCCCGATAAAGATTGAGTCTGACACAATTTCCCCTGTAGCGTGCATTCACACTTGCCCTTCTCTGGCGTTCTCGTGGAGCACCGAGGCCCCCTCCAGATGCCAGCACCACCTTCTGGATTCCCCAGCTCGCAGAACTGTGAGAAACAAGTTGTTTCATAAATTATCCAATCTGCAGCAGGCCTGTTTTGAGAACAGGAACTAGGCCGACCCTGAAGTTTTAGCAGCTGAGCAGAGGAGCCTCCCCGCTCTGCAGGGATATGGACCAGGAACCCTTCAGCCTCTGAACTTGAAGGTGTTAGTGCAACAGAAGAGACTATATTCCAACCCAGGGTCACTTGGATCTCCTAGTGACAAAAGCTGCTCTTTGAAGACATCTGTGGCAGTGCATACCCGTACTCCCAGAACTTGGGAGGTGGAGATGGGAGGGTCCTGAATTAGAGGCCAGTTAGGGCTACCTAGTTCGTCTCCAGTAACTGTGACTCCATGTTACCATGAGGGCCTTGTGCTGCCAGGGCAGGGCCCCTTGTTCAGAAGACTGTAGCAGAGTAAGGTTTTTCTCCCATGGTGTGTTACTGAGCTTAGACTGCTGAGGCAAGGTCCCACAAACCAGGGGGCTTAGAGCCAGGCCCTCAGAGCTAGGTAAGGATGGGTAAGGTAAATAAACCCTTTGCTACCCTGTAGGTACCAACAGCACATCTCCAGTGGTGACGATTGCATGCCTGGTGTCAAGGAGCCCAGGACTCTAGCTGCCAGCCATGTGGTGTGCTGTCTATGTGATTCCACCTCATTCCAGGATTTCCAGGATGCAAACATGGCCGGCAGCACCCAAGAACTCCAGACGTGTGACCCTCAGAAAGGGTGAGGTAGCACCTAGCTGTTGTTTTCACCTGGTTTCAACAGGAAATTGCACCAGCTTCCAGGTTCTTGCTCTCTCCCTCTATTTCGCCCCCTCAGAAGAGACTCTGGATACACAGTGCAGACAGCAGGCCCCCCTGGGATCCAGGTCAACACTGGATACTGGTATTTCCTACACCAGACCATGTTAAGAACAGCCAAAGCGTTACAAAGGTATCTAGGTTTTCAGTACAATCTGGCAGAGAGATAAGCCACACAGACTATCAAGACCAGAAGAGGTGTCTGTGTGGATTCCTGCCTGAGGCGAGGCATATGCAGTGTGCTTGCACGGCTTTGCCGAGGTGAGGCCGATAAAGCAACGACAAACCAAAGAAACAATTGCCAATGATGTCTGACTTGGTGAACCAATGGCTTTGTTAGAGTCACTAGCAGGAACGTGGGTGAGAGGTTACTTACAATAGCATAGGTGACTGAGGCAGCTATGTCACCAAAATAGGATTACCTACGCTAGCTTCGGAGGTGAATCAGCAAGGAGGTCCACCATTCCACCCCACATGCAAAAGACATCCAACCGGGATTGGCCCTGCAGATCTAAGATCAGTCCACCTCGGTTACAGGCCTCGGCACCCACAGCGGAGGCCAGGCCGCTGTTTCTCCCAAACCCACCTTTGGTTCTGTTAGTCCCTGCTGGGAGGAAATCTGTGTGACCTTTCTTGGAGATTCACCTCAGACAGAGCGCTTGTGACAGAACGAAGGAATGAATATACCAAAAGTCTTGCTTGGTGAGGCAGTGTGCCTTTTACACTCACAAAATCTAGGTCGCTGGAGTCCACTGCCCAGCTTGCAGGCTGGGCCTCTGAATGGTGTTTTCCCTCCCAGCAACTGTGTACTGCTTATACAGCCTTGGAGAGGGACCTATTGAGTCCTGAAAGTTTCCTGTGAGGCCTTGTGCCTCCCCTGGGAGGGAGTGTTACCGTTCAGAAGAACGAACTACAGAACCAACACCTTGGTCATAGTTGGTCTGAAGGTACAAGGCCGAGGCTGAGAAAACCTCTTGTGTCTGGGTTAGGGTTAGCTTCAGAGGCTGGTCCCTCGGGACCCTGTCAGTAGGACCTGACTCATCCCTGTCCCAATCCAGAATGTGCTTCAGAGGAGAGGAAGCTTCCTGGCTGACAAAGAGGGAACAACTGAGAACACAGCTGGGCAAGGGCTACGGTCAACTCTACACTGGATGCTGAAGAGAACAGCAGAAGCCAGAGTGAGAAGGGATGAGGCAGGGTGGGAGCCAGGAAAAGTTCCCTAGAGGTAGTGGCTCCTGAAAGGAGAATCTCAATACCCTGAGGAGGGAAACCATTTTTCCATGGGTTTTTAACTCTCTCCTTTCAGTACCTGCCCCATCCCTGGCCCCAACTTGAATGTACTATACCAAGGAGTATTCTGAACAAAGCCAAGACTTTCCCTGTCTAGACTTTGTCATTTACATGCAGGAAAAAAAAAAAAAAAAGAGTCACCTCTGAGTGTCTTCCTTGGAAAACTTCCAATGCCTGTTTATGAAGCACCAGCTGTATACAAGGAACCATTAACATTTCATGTCTTGACTTGCTCCACAGTCCTTGCAAAGTATGACTACAGTTTTTACAGATAAGGAAACAGACTGGGGGCAGGGAGCTGGGATATGGGCCCAAGCAATACACCAGAGAGCCAGAGAGCCACACTCTCACCTCACTGTCACCTCTGAAGCACCCTCTTTGATGGAGTGCTCACCCACCGAAGACAGTGTGCTACCTCTGTGTTGTCATCTGTGAGCTGATGTAAACACTCCCTCTGTCTGAGGCATCCTGTGAGACCACAGGCTGCTCCCTGGCTCCAGTCTGTGGCCAGAAGATCTGTTCCCACAAGTGTGTGTGTGTGTGTGTGTGTGTGTGTGTGTGTGTGTGTGTGTGTG
>NW_026585644.1:19259658-19261031 GCF_907164565.1 Psammomys obesus
GTGTGTGTGTGTGTGTGTGTGTGTGTGTGTGTGTGTGTGTGTGTGTGCGTATTATCAGAAAAGAGAAAAACAACAAGACTGGGAAGGGCCTGGTCCTTCTCTGACATAGGGAGCCACAGGCCTCCATTGCAAGCCATTAAGCTTCCCCTGTGGAACCTATAGACACATCAGAATGAGGGAGCTGAATTAAACTCTCTGTATTTGTTAATTTCTCTTATTGCTGGGACCAAATATTTGACCAGCAATCTATGAGAGGAAGGGGACTGGGGACATGACTCAGGGGGTAAAGTGCTTCTTGCACAGTTATGAGGACATGCCAGTCCCTAAACAAGCCAGATGTGGCTGTGTGCCCCTGTAATTCTGGTTCTGGGAGGTGGAAACAGGGGAGCGAAGGAGCTTGCCTGGGCAGTCTGGCCAAATTAGTGAGCTCCGGGTTCGGTAAGAGCCCCTGTCCCAGCAGCTAAGGAGCAGAGCAACGGCGGACTGAGGTGGAGACCTCCGGCCTCTGCAGATGCACGCATGCACTGGTGCACAAATCCGCAGCCGTGTGTCGGGGGAGGAGGCTTCCTTTGCTTGGTGGTTTGAGAGTTCCAGCAGGGAAGGCTTGGCAGTGGAAAGGCTCGTGGCTATAACAGCAGGAGCATGAGGTGGCTTGCTGATCTCACACCTCAGCAGACCAGGAAGCAGCTGTGCTGGGCCCTCAAGAACCTCCTCTAGTGACTCAAGACCCACTTCTTCCAACACAGTGGTCCCCAACCTTCCTCATGCTGCCGCCTTTAATATAGCTCCTCTTGTTGTGGTCACCCCCCACAAGCATAAAATTTTTTCTTCAGAACTGTAATTTTGTTACTGTTATGAATCATTAATGTAAATATCTGTGTTTTTCGATGGTCTTGGGCAGACCAACCCCTGTGAAAGGGTCCTTCAACTCCCAGGGGGTCGTTGACCCACAGGCTGAGAACCACCGCTAGCAGGTTCTACTTCCTAAAGGTTCTACAGCCTTCAGGTGTTCAGATACATGAGCCCGAGAGGGACATTTCAATTCAGGCCATTATACTTCCCATGGCCACCCTCCCAATGGCTAGATGGCTGGTCCTCTTGACCTCCTGTGACTTCTCCCTGACCCATAGGCCCCACTAGGTGCCTCAGCCCCCAGCCTGTGTAGACAGACATTCGGCTTTTGTTGCTCTTCCTGTCCCCAATCCACCTCAGCGCTTCTCACTGGCATTTCTCACGTGCAGTTCTGTCCCCGTGGTCCCCATGTTAGTTGCTTTGCTCACTGATGTGACAAGACACCCAGCAAAAGGCAATTTAAGGAAGGAAGGGAGGAAGGAAGGAAGGAAGGAAGGAAGGAAGGAAGGAAGGAAGGAAGG
>NW_026585644.1:19261041-19288143 GCF_907164565.1 Psammomys obesus
AGGAAGGAAGGAAGGAAGGAAGGAAGGAAGGAAGGAAGGAAGGAAGGAAGGCCTCAATGGTCAAAGCGATACACTCTGAAGTGGCAGGAAAGGCATGGCAGCAAGAGGGGAGGCCAGCTGGTCAAATTACACCCAGTCAGGAAGCAGAGCAGGGACAAGATGTGGGGCTGGTCCAAAAAAACCTCAGTCTGGCCAAATTAGAAAGTTCCAGGTTCAACGTATCAATAATAACAATAATGCTAATATTCAGAGCAATAGAGAAGGGTACCTAACACCGACCTGTGACCTCCACATAGGCACACACAGGTGCGCAGACCCAGTCACACGTGTGCACACACCAGTGACTCACTTCCTCCAGCAAGCCTTCGCCTCCCAAGGGTTCTACTGCACAGCCAGCTGGGGACCGAGTGTTCAAATACTCGAGCCTATGGGGACATTTCACATCCAAACGACAGCAAGTGGTTAACGTGTTATCGACCTGCCTCAATTGAGAAGTCCCTAAGAGATCGCCCGAGTGTTTCCAAAAGGGATTCCCACGGCCTGACTGTGGAGAGTGTCATCTCAAAGTCTGGAAGCCCGGAAAGAATGAAGGGAGAACAAGACGAAAGCCAGGGAATGCTGCGCAGTTTCTATTATCACCTGGGACGTGGGATTGACAAATGCCTTCACAGACATCCGAGGCCTTGGGGTGTGTGATGTGTCCTATAGCAGCGGGGTGCGTCCGCAGGGAGTGAGGCAGGTGTCTTTCTTCTTTCTCTTTTTTAAAGATTTATTTATTTCATGTGAGCGCTCTATCTGCACGTACCTGCATGAAGAGGGCATCAGATCCCACCGTAGGAGGCTGTAAGCCACCATGTGGGTGCTGGGAATTGAACTCAGGACCCCTGGAAGAGCAGACAGTGCTCTTAACCACTGAGCCACCTCTCCAGCCCGAGGCAGGCGTCTTATGGACCTACTGACATGCCTCCATGGGACAGTCTGCTCTCGTTTTACGCCATGCTGGGTCAGCTTCATGTGTGTGACCCTCATGGTCACATAGCCCCCCGACTTTCAAGGGACCCACACTCAGCTAATGTTTTGTCACTATCTTACCTATTCTTAATAATGTTTGGCTAGAAGAGGACTTACTTATTCCATTTTGTGCTTAGACCCTCAGATTATGAAAGCCTGATGCCAGGACAGGCTCACTCTGTGCATTACAGAGCAATTGAGGCAGGAAAGCAGGGGATGGGGTTAGCACGAGGATGAGTGTCATGAATGTACAAAGATTCTTTTCTGGGGTGGAGTGGTTTAAGACAGGGTTTCTCTGTGTAGCTGGCTCTCTATAGAGTTCTGTGGAACTCTCTCTATAAGCCAGGCTGGCCTCAGAGATCTGCTTGCCCCTGCCTCTTCAGTGCTGAGACTGAAGGGGTATGCCACCGTGACCAACAAAATCTAAAGCTCTTAACTGGCAAAGCCAGGTTCAATTGGCTCAAACTAGAAATTCCAGCACTTGGGAGGTTGAGGTAGAAGCCTCAGCAAAATTGGAAGTTGGATGAGAGCCGATGGGAGCTGATGACAGCTGATGGGAGCCCATGGGAGCTGGAGCAAATAGGAAACCACAGCAGAAGAACTGAGCTGCTCAAACTCTTAGTGACAGGACACTGTTTGGAGCCCCTGACAACCGCAAAGCTTGCCTTGTGAGTGTGTCCTATTCCACAGATCCATGGGCCTTCCTTAGACCACAGGATAGGACAGTGTGTAGCACAGCTCTGCACACACCCAGCTCTCACCTCATCATTGAGTATCAAGCTAGTCCTACCCCGAGACCCATCCTCGGCAGGAAGGCAGAGAGATGGCTTCTGTCAGGCTTTGCCCTCCCAAGGAGGCCTAAGGCTCAGCTATTGTTCAGAAATGTGACTCCTTCCTCCCTAGCACACTGCATCCTTTCTCCATGGAGCAGCGGGTGCATTGTGGACTGCAAGGGCAAACTGTGACTGGTCTAAAAGGAATAAATTCAAGCTTCCCATTCTGTCTGGCCCCACTGGAAAAGTCTAGCCTAGCTCTTTGGGTTGGGGACGCATCTCATTCACTCCACGGGGAAGAACAACACATTAAAGTTAGGCACATAGCAATGGCTTCCTCGGACCTGGGACCATTCAACCACAACGCCTCAAACGGTGGAACCCGGAGGCTGGACCTTTTCCTGAAGTCTTCAATTCCTCCGCCCACCACTTAGAAAAAGGGAAGCATGAAGATGTGAAGTTTCTCAGGAAACAAGCGACTCTTGGGGGGCATCCAGCCTGTTCCTCTCAGTTCACCTAAGGGGAGAATGAGAGCGGAAAGATTTGACTCAAGCAGCTCAGCAGCCCAGCCCTGGGCGGCGTGTGACGCAGGTCTCCTAATCTGATTCCCGAGTTTCTTTTTATCTTCTCTGGAATCACAGGGTCTTCCCGGACTGTTGAGAAATCAACCCACAAAAGCCTTGGTCTCCTCTATAATATTGCAGATAACATTTGGGCCAGCGACATCCTCACTGATCACAACTGGGAATAACACTTCCCCTCCCTCACTTCCCCAGTGAACTTTTCCATGTTTTCAAAACTCAGCCTCAACACAATGATTTCACAACAACAGAATTATATGTTTTTGAGATTCGCTTTGTACAACATGCAATTTGGAGAGGAACACCGGTAGGGAACAGGGCCGGTTACCCCTAACCAATCAAGGGAGCAGAGCTCGGCTCTGGGGAAAAGTTGAGACAGAGTTGCATAGATGTCTCCTTTAAAATGAAGGGAGGGAGAGAGAAAGAGTCGGACAGGGGAGTGAGCCCAAGCCTCTGATGACAGGCTTTGCTTCAACACATGCCTCACTGAATCTTTGCTCTAATTTAATTGTTTCTTTTACCAAACTGGTTTCCAAGAGCCTTCTGGCTATACCAGCATTTAAAGAGATAAAGGTGAAGGGCTTTGGAGCCAACGTACTTCTGATTAGCCTCAAGGCTCAGATTCAGTTTCAGATCCTAACGACCACCTTGTGCATCTTCCCAGTGGCTTCTGGGTAAGAAGGGAAAGGTTTGTCACAGGCTAGGCAGGACCTGAGGGAGTCGACAGGGACATACTTGTATTCCCCACCCCTGGACATCAAGAAATTGAAACAAGACCCCTCCAAGAAATTAGAATTTTTCCGAGAAGTCTCATGCTGGGAAGGAAAAGGCTGGGGCTCCAGGTGCCAGCCAGAGGGGGCTCCTGTCTCCTGTACAGTGATAGATGGGCAGGACCATGTCTTGGCCAGCCTGGTTAGTTATGCGTATTTCTTGCCTTCTAGGCTGAACTTCACAATCAGTAGCCAGAAGATGGACTTGGGGGAGGGAGTCCCCACTGGACCTCTTTGTTCCACTTCCCAGTGCGATTTTTAAAAAGCCCCTTTCTCTACTATTCACTCTTACTTGTTTCTTTAATTGGCCTACTGAGGACAAGTAGCCGAGCCTAGCTTGTCAGGGCTTCTAGGGCCCAGGGTCTGCTCGTAAGAGCTCTGGCAGCAGGCCCGTGATGGCTGACAGGCTGGTCTTCCAGTTTGTTCAAATGGAGATGGAAACAGGGAGGACAAAGCCTATTCCTGGGATCTGTGCAGACCCAGGCTCACACTATTGGCAAGGCCTGTTTATTGACTTGTGTCCCTGCAAGAGTTCAATGACACTGACAGTATACACCACAGGCCATTGGATGCTGGAGACCACAGGGACCTTGACACTGAGGGCAGGGAGATGACTAAAACCCTTGGAGTCTAGAAATGGTGATGACACTGGAAGTGTAGAGTGGCCCAGCATGCGATTTGGATGTGCTGCCAGAGCTCTGGGCATCAAAGGCTGAGCCCTGGCAGTCCTTAGTACCAGGCTCAGCCACCTAAACCAAGAAGTGAAGTCAACGAAAAGAGGATTGGAAGAGAAGCAAATAAAGGGGTCCAGTGACCCCCAAGGCTACCTTCAGAGTCCTGGCATGAGGCTGAGGGTTATTTATTTTTGAAAGTTTATTTTATTATTGGTGTGTGTGTGTGTGTGTGTGTGTGTGTGTGTGTGTGTGTGTGTGTGCTGGCTCTCTCTTTCCACTGGGATTCTGGGGAGAAAACTCAGGTTGGCAGGCAAGTGCTCTTACCTGCTGAGCCATCTCACAGACCAGAGGTTTGGGTTCAAATAGAGGACACGAGGTGTGCATAACCGAGCAGTTTTGGTCAAGGTATGGTCTCACTCATCGTCGCCGTCTGGATCTGGTCTTTCCTGCAAGGTGTTATGTCAAGCTGTCAGAACTCTATGAAATCTCTTCCCAGGAGACCAGCTCCTCCTCTGGCTGGCACCTATTCCTTGCTCAAGAGATTTGTTGGGGAATTTCAAATTCTTGGGACCATTATCTCAATAGTCTCATGACCAAAGGGAGAGACATACGGGCCTCCTTAGAATATCTTCCCTCTGCAGTTGGGAGCTGATTCTGTCAGTAAAGCACCTGCTGTTCAGACATGAGGGGCAGAGTTTGGCTCCCCAGCACCCACAGAAAAAGCATTAGTGGTAAGAGGAGCTCTTCCGAGCTTTCTAGCTAGCCTAGCCTAGCCAGAAGGGAAATGGCAAGCTTAGTGAGAGCCCCTGTCTCAAAAGAATAGCTTGGAGAGCAATAGTGGAAAACAGCTGATGTCAACTTCTGGCCCCTGCACTACACACACATGCACATCCACAAACACTGCTGCAAACAAATGCACACACACACACACACACACACACACACACACACACACACACACACGCCTGCATGTGTACATCTTTTTGTTCTTTTTACTAGAGGTTTATTTTGCTTTGTTCTATTGGAGGGCTTGGTAAAGAATAAAAGCAAAGCCCTTGCCCTTCCCTCTTAAAAGCTTTTACTCAGTTTGCTTGCTCATGTGACAGGGAGGAGAGTGGGCTCAGAGAGAGGGAGAGGGAGCCCATAAGGAGGGAAAATAGGTTCACGGGCACAAGTAGTCACTGTCATCTTGCTGGTTTCAGGATGACAGGGTTTCTCTGTATAGCCTTGGCTGTCCTGGAAGTGACTCCATGGAGAAGGCTGGCCTCCTTCTATCACCTTTTAATTGTTCCCTGTGTTAAGTTCACTTGCCGAATGGCTGTTGATTCCTAAAGTAACACACTCACCAAGACGGGACGAAGCTCCATGATTCAGTCCTTGCTTCTTTTCTGCCTTGACTTCTCCCTCATCACACTTCATAGCACAGTCACTCTCCTGTCCTTACAAGTCTTTCTTTCCCTGGGCCCTTTGCAGTCTTTTTTTTTTTTTTTCTGCCTGAGGATGAGACATTTCCCCTGTTTTTGTAGAGATGACTCCTTCTGACTCTTCAGCCTTTGACCTTAATGTCACCTCCCCTGAAAAGCCAACCCTCAATGCACCTTCTAGATAGGTATACCTGTGGTCTTGTCTAGACAGGTTCTCTTATTCTGCAGTATTTTACTTTTAAAATGTTATTTATTTGTATGTGTAGGGGTGTTTTGCCTACGTGGATGTGTGTACACAGCATGCAGTTCCAGAAAGAGGCCAGAAGAGGGCATCTGGCCCCTGGATCTGAAGTTACAAATGCTTGTGTGCCACTGTGAGTGCTGAGAACAGAACCTGGGTCCTCCGCCAGAGCAGCCAGTGCTCTTAAGCCCTGAGCCCTCCCTCGAGGCCCACTGTGTTTCCTCTTTACTTCATAATCTTGATTTGTACGTACCTCTTTGGCTCCCTGTACTGAATACTAAGGTCCTAAAGGGAACAGAGACAATGACTGCCTCATCTTTGTGTCCTTACAGCCAGGAAAGTGCCAGGTACGTGACTGGGTATCAGGGAGACTAATGTCACAATGCTGAAAAGGAAAATGAAATTGAGAGGCTGGGGGGTGGGGGTGGAGGGACTTTATGCCTCCCCAAGGGTGCTCACAATCCAGTTCCTATCATAATTATTTCAGGTTGTCAGAAAGTCTGAATTGCTCCATATAGCCAACAGTTTTTGAGCACCGCCAGGGCATCAGAAGTGGGAAACAATCGATCTCCCCCTACACACACACAGACACGTGTGAAGGGTCACACTCAAAGCACAGGTGCACTCACGGAAAGTATCGTATGAAGTTGCCTCCGTGATATGTGTGTGGGGTATTATTCAAACAAGAAGCAACTTTGTGTTTGGGCTTGGCTGCCTTCCCGGGGTGTATTAGTTTTCTCATTGCTGTGGCAAGATGCCCCCTGAGAGCGATTTAGGAGAGGAAGGGTTTGCTTTGGATTATGGCTGACGGGTATCACGGCAGGGGAGTCACAGCGGCAGGACTGTGAAATGGCCGGTCCCACAGGCAGGACACAGAGATGAAGATAACAACAGCCCGAAGCCGTCTTTCCCCTCTTTATTTAGGACCCATGGAACAGTGTCACCCACAGTTGGGGGGGGGGGGATGTCTCTAGCTCAGTTACCTAATCTAGAAACCTCCTCACACAGAGCGTCGTGTCTCTTAGGAGATTCTAGATCCTACAATGTTGACAGTCAGTAATAACTATCACACCAAGATATCTCATTGTGTATATGGAGATACTACAAAATCTAAACAATGCAAAATCCGAGACTGAGACTTTGTTTTGGCTCCAGGCATTTTAGACAAGGTTATTCAACCTGTATTGGTCTTGTAATATTTCCTTTAAATCCTTTCCTGGTCTCCTGGGCCCTGTGACCTCTCTAGAAAATCGGTGATACTGTTGTGTTCCCCCCCCTAGGGAGTTCGTTTTTAGGTGTGTAGGGCTCTGCAGGGCTGAGCTGCGAGTTGCCATGGTGATTCCTCTCTGGTAGAGATGAGTGGAGTAATTGCATCCTTAGCCAGTTTTCCTGGGTGGGCGGAACTTACGTCTGTGTTGATCGAAAGGGCAGTTTTGGGGTAACGCAGGGCCTTCATATGGTTTAGGCGGGCAGGCAAGAGGGCTGCAAATCCCCCAGAGGAGTGAGGACCAGGCCCGTGGTCTCCACAGCTGCCTGCGTGGCTCTATGATAAACAGAAACAAAATAACCACACCTTTAACTAATGATGAGCAAATGCAGCAAGAATACCACCACAAGGGCGGGGTCAGCAAATTCCCAGGGAAACCACACCCTCTGGAAGTAGAGTTATATTAGACCAAGGCCATGACTATTTATTCCTATTGTCTCCACGGCCATGGCTATTTGTTACTAGCCAGAGATTTCCTCAGTGGCAGACCTGAGCGGTTTCCACCTGTGTGGTCCACTGAGCTGAAGGAATTTGCCATCTACCACTTTGCAGAAAAGGCTTCTGGACCCTGAGGCATGAAGGGCTTGAAGGTAGGACAGGAAAGGGACCAGAGGTCATTTATATGGCCTCTGTAGAGCTTGCTTTTTTGTTTTTGTTTGGATGTTTATATTTATCAAATGCTGCTTTGTGCCAGGTTCTCTACTGAACAATCTCAGCAGCTTTGTTTTGCAAAAAGGAAAAAAAAAGAACATCGCCAGAGTTAGTTAATGTCCCACAGCATACACTTTCATTAAATTGACTCACTGTTTATCTGAGACTGGGTCAGGTAGACGTTCTTTATTTGAACTGACCATGGTGTACAGGGACTAGGGAGGTAGCTGGGTAAAATGCTTGCTGTGCAGAACGAGGACCTGTCTCTCACACAAAACACCTGCAAGTCCAGCTCAGAGAAGGAGAGGCAGGAGGCTCCCTGGGGCTTCCTGGAAAAACCAAGTCAGAGAGAGACCTTGTCTCAGTCAGTCAGTCAGAGGGTATCAAACCCAGAGACCCACTGGGTGCCCACTGTGACCTGGGTGGGGGCTAACACTGCCACTAACACCAGTGTCACCATTGGCTAAGGTGGCAAGAGTGTGGACTTGCTTCTACCAAGCAGAGGAAGCTGTACGACAGTCTGAGGCACTAAACTACCCAGAGCTACGGTCCTGGGGAGTGGTGGAGCCTCTGCTTAGTGCCGTGGCAGGGCAGTGACCTGAGCCCTCGTTTAAACCCAGTGCTGGATCAGGGAGGATGGGATAGAAGACGCTGCAGGGAGCGCTAGGACTGTAGCTCAGCGGTACTGTGCTGGCTTTGCCCTTACAAAGCCCGCAGCTCAATCTCCAGTAGGGCTAAATGGGTGAACGATAGTGAGTTTTAAAAATTCTCTTCGGTATGCTCTTATGCGATACATTCATTGTTTTGCATCCCTGTGACAAAATACCCAACAGAAATGGTGATAGGAAGGTTTATTCTAGCTCACGGTTTCAGAAGGTTTCAGTCCGTCGTGGTGGGGAGAGTACATAGGAGCTTCAGGCCATGGGGCCACGTGAGAGAAGCAGAGACAGTGAGAAAACAGTGGGAGCTAGAGCCAGAGGCCTGGCCCCAACCTATAAAGGTTTGCCCTAGTGGCCCAGTTCTGTTAGCCAGCCCTACCTCCTCAAAGGCCCACAGCTCTACATTGGTAGAACCAGCTGGGGACCAAAAATATAAACACGGGCCTGTGGGTGACACTTCGGAATCAACCGTGCCAAATGTCTGTTCTGACCTAGATGAAACCATCGCCACTGACACTGACACCAACAGCAGCCACGGCTGAGGTGGGAAGAGGGTGGATTTGCCTTGGGCACACGTACCAAGAAGATCTCCGAGAAGCTAAATTGCTAGCTGGTCCACACTAAATTGTCCCATTGCCTCCCGAGGATGCCACGCTACCACGTTCAGATGCCTGCCTGTGCGTCATCCTGTCAAAGCCATTCTCTGAGTTCTCCCTATATGATGAACAAACACTAGGAAGCAGGAAGAGGAAACAGATGTGCCACTGGCTTCCAGATGTTGTTAGAAAGAGAATGAGAATCTGCCAAGAGGTTAGATGGGCCCGCACTTCACATCTGTCCCTCCTGAAGTATTTATCAGCCGTTTCCCACATACCTGGTACATTCCTGCTATCTCCATTTTGAATCTGGAGAACCTGAGATTGGACAAGGCAAACTAACCTGCCCAAGTTCCACCACTCGGATAGGTAGGGCAGGTGAAAGCCCTGAACACATACACTTCCCTTACCAGAGCCCAGCCTGGAGAAGATCAACAGGCAGATCTCTGTGAGTTCAAGGCCAGCCTGGTCTACAAAGCGAGCCCAGGACAGCCAAGGTTAAACAGAGAAACCCTGTCTCAAAACAAAGTACTGAACTAGCTTCCAAAATCCTGGGCATCCCTGAGCTGTCAGAGAGACCTGTTTTGGTCCCTGAACACTACAGAGCTCCTGGAAGCTGGACCACACCTCAGAGGCTCTAGTAAGTTGAGCTGAAACAGAACCAGAGTGGTGCTAAAAAACAAAAACAAAAACAAAAAAACACTCACTTTACTCCTGGAACAAAAACGTCTGGAGACTCTTGCTCTCTGGGGAATCAGGAAGAGTGCCGTGGCTGCTGACAGAAAGGGAGTGGGGACAAGATCTAGCACACACACCCTGTGACATGTCCCTGAAAACCTACCTCTAGCTCAGCTCTACATCCTGATGTTGCCAGAATCTTCCAAAAGAATACTCCCAGCTCCAGGAACCCAGCCTTTAACAGACAAGCCTGTATGGGACATTTCACTCTAAAACAATTACAGATCATATAGTTTTCAAAATGCAAACACAAGACAGGGCAAAAGCCTCCCTCCACTGGGCCCTGGTTGTCACCTTTCAACGCCCCACGTTATCTGTCTATCTGTCTTGCCAGGAAGCTTTGTCTAAGTGCTTTTTCTTCTTAAGCAATAACTTTACGGATCGAGCTGTTTAGCTCTTGTGCCCTTTCATCTAATTTTGCAATCCTCAGATAAAAACCCACATTTGAGAGCTAAGGAGATGACTCAGTGGCTACAGAGCTTGCTGTGCAAGTGTGAGAACCAGAGTGCAAATTTCTGCACAAATGCAGCATGGACATGGTGGCCAGCCTGTGATTCCAGTCTTGAAAGGCTAAGATGGGGTCGCCGAGCAAGCTGACTAAGGATACTTACAAGACTCCCGAGCTCTGAGTTTGACTGAGAGACCCTTGTTCAATGGATAAAGTGAAGGATTGATGGAGATGATACTAAGCACCAACTTTGGATCTGCACCTGTACACAAACACATATTCATGACCACACATGCACATATGTGCCTATACATATCAAACATGTAAACGTATATATAGTCTCTCAGAAGAAAGGCAGAAAATCTTCATTGAATCAACTCTCCATCACCCCTTGCAAATCCCTGGGGCACACTCAAACCCAGGCATTCTGACTCGGAGTCTGGAATATTCTCTACAAGCCCCCAGCAGCTCGAGGCTCTTGTGCAGAGCAGGAAGCCAGAAACAATGCCTTGACTCCGACACATTTGCCTCCTGAGGCCTCTGAAGGCTCCATTCCCACTATCATTACTGCAGTAGTCAACGGAAATCACCCACAGTGTCAGGACCATCAGGGCAGGCTCTTCCTACCCAGGCTGGCTCTGACCTCATCCTCCAGCTGTGTTTCCAGGAGCCATCGCTGACAGCTGTCTCTATGACACCTCTCAACAGTGACGGCCCTCATCTCTGTCACAAGAGCCCCTGAGTGATTTCCTGCATAAACGTGTGAGCACTCCACTTCTGACCACTTGGGGTTTGGTGACAAATGGCTTGCGTCTTTGACCATCCACTGAATCCACGCCTATGCCCAGCACTTTGCTGTTCGCCCGGAATGGAGAAAATAAATTGGCAGGAACCCTTTGCTCCTCACCATCCCTCTGTCCAATGAATTCCAGGAGGAAGGAAACACTGGGAAAGCTGTTTCCTGGATGCAGGCTGGACGTTGCAGGACAGGGGAAGGGAAGAGCCCCGAATAGATCACAGAGGCTGAGAAAGCCCCACCTGCCCCCACAGTGTGCAGCTGGCTGTTGCAGGCCTTAGACCTGGTGATGTGCAGACTCAAAGCCTGCAGCTATGCAGGCTGATTTCTACTTCTCTAGGCTAACAGAGCTGTGTCAGGTGCCCAAAGTGGGGCTCAAGGACCTCCCCATTGCTACGGAAAGTGCTTCCACTGCTTTGGGCTGAATGTGTGTGTGTGTGTGTGTGTGTGTGTGTGTGTGTGTGTGTGTGTGTTATTTTATCAAATCCATGTCCCACAACCGATTGAAAGTATTTTCCATCGTAGTGGTTCCCATGGCAGACTGTGGTCCAGGCTCAGGGCTAACCTTAGTGTTACACCCTGTTTGAGTGACAGTGTCACCTGCCATCTTGCCATCTGCCAAGCCATCAAGCCCCCCTCAAGCGAGTCTTAGCCATCAAACTTACCTGCTTGTTGCCTATTACCTTCCTCCCTGTGGTTGCTATGCTAGTCAGGTTCCTGATGCTACAGTGAAAACTTGAGGGGGCTGAAAAGATGTCTTACTGGTTAAGAACCCTGGCTGCTCTTCCGGAGGACCTGGGTTTCCAGCACCCACACAACAGCTCACAACTGTTTACAACTCCAGTTCCAGGGGACCTGACACCTTCACCCCCACACGTAAGGCAAAACACATACAAATAAAAAATAAAATTAAAATATATTAAAAAATAAAAACTTAGCTGGGCATGGTGGTGCACGCCTTTGATCCCAGCACTCAGGAGGCAGAGGTAGTTGTAGCTCTATGAGTTCAAGGCCAGCCTGGTCTACAAAGGAAGTCCAAGACAGCCAGGGCTCTGTAACACAGAGAAACCCTGTCTCAAAAAATAAATAAATAAAAATCTTGAGACTGGTTAATTTGTAAAGCGATTTGTTTAGCTTACATCTGGTGAGGACATTTTTTTTTTTTTTTTTTTTTTTTTTTTTTTTTTTTTTTTTTTTTTTTGTTTTTTTTTTTTTTTTTTTTTTTTTTTTTTTTTTTTTTTTTTTTTTTGCTGTGCTATAGTTTGACAGAGAGCATTACATGAACAATTTGCACCTCCCTTCCTATTCTTACGAGGCTATAACCTTGTTTTGAGGATACCACCCTCATAGCCTCATTTAACCCAAATCACCTCCCAAAGGCCTTACCTCCAGGTACATTAACATGAATTTGAGAGTTCCATTTGTGACCTATGAACCCCTAAGGAACTTATTCAAGTCACAGCAGTTGCTTTTTTGTAAACGTATTTGAGGCCTTTTAAGATCCAGAGCTTTGGGGTCTCACTGGGTAAAAGAAAGCCTGATGACCTGAGTTTGATCCCCCAAAGCTCTTGTAAAGGTTAAAAGGAGAATTGAATCTTTGAAATTGCCCTCTGACCTCCATACTCTCACTGTAGCCTTTCAGTCTCAATACAAAATTATGTATGTGTGTATATATATATTTATTTAAATCCAGAGCTTGTCTGTGTACATAGCTCAGTTTGTAGAGTGATTAGCTAGTCCAGGAAGCCCTAGGTTTTATTCTCCACCACATAAACCAAGTACGATAGCACAGGACTGTGATCCTAGCACCCTTTAACTCCAGCACTTGGGAGGTGGACGTAGGCTGTATATCAGATGTTCAAGGTCATCCTCTGTTAAATAGTGTGTTTGAGGACAGCTTGTGATGCATGAAACCCTGTCCTAAAAATAAAATAAAACCTAGAACTTTGTCCGCTAAGAGCACATGCAAATCTGGACCCGCTGAGACAGTGAGATTGTCTGTGCAGAGAACATTTAGGTTCTCTAGAGGTTTATAACAGTAGTTTGAACAAATGCCAAGTCTTTCCCTCTCTGATAAAAATCTGAGCAGGCACTGTGGCCCAGACTCCACTGGGGTCCAGCCTTCCTTTGTCTTCTTGCTCTGCTCTACCTAAGGTGCTGATTAATGATATAGCCCAGAAGTTACTGAATCCATGTGTTTCAGGTCCAGCCAGTGGATTTCCACATAGCTGCAAGGGAGGCTGGAATAGTCTTTTGTCTGGAAACAGGGCTGAAAGTTCCATTACTGCGGAGGAAAGACGGGACAGACACTGGGATACACCCAGGGTCCTTTCTGACTGTCTCTTTTGCTTTGTCTTTCTGCTCCTATAAAAGCAGATGCTAAGGTGGGGTTAGCCATCCCAGTGATGGAAGTGGAGTGGGAGCTGGAGGATGCTGGGATAGCCCAGGTAAAAGGGAGAACGAAGGAGGGTGGTATAGACATGTTTGGTAGAGCAACATAATATATATAGCTTATGTAGTGGGAGATAATGAGGGCACGTGGGAGACGTGGATATGTGTGGTGTATGTATGTGTGGCATGTGCGTGATGCTCGGTGAGCACGTACGGTGTGTATGTGATGCCTGGGGTATGCAGGTTATAGGTTATGTAATGGTGTGTGTATGACCTTGTGCCTTAGAGACAAAGTCTTACAGGCTTGTACCTTCCCGGAACAGCAGTGCTGCAGGTCTGAGCCTGGGGCTGGAAGGGGGCAGATGCCTGGGCTTTTGGAGTCTGTAGACCAGAGCTCACAGCCAAGCCCTGGCATACGACCACAGCAAATAGCAAGCGCCCGGACTGCTCTGCATCACTCTGCCTGGCAGGATTCCCTGGGAATGCTTACGAGGCTCGGGCTCAGCTCAACCCCTCTTTCCACTTCCTGTTGCCCATCTGTGGGCTGAAGCTTAATGCATCATGTAGGATACAGCCTTAGCACATTCCACCCTTGCCCTGTACCCTGGGTTAGATAACAGTGTCTCCCTGAAACTCATGTTCTTGCCAGAATGTGGCTTTATCGGGAGACAGGTTCCAAATGCATATGTAAATGGTGGAGAAAAGATCACCCTGGAATTGGGAGAGCCTGATCCTCCAGGACTAGCTTCCTTTTAAGAAGAGAACAGGGCTGAGGAGGGGGTGCTCAGTGGTAGAGAACGGGGGATGCTTCAGCGAGAAGGACACTTACCATGTAAGAGTGAGGACCAGACTCTCACTCCCCAAATCCGACAGGGAGGCATGCTTATAATCCCAGAAGGTGGGAAGCCAAGACAGGGAGTCTTCTGAGTAAGTAGGCTGGCCAGACTAGCCAGATCGTCATGAGCTCTAAATTCAGTGCGAGACCCTGCCTTGATACACAAGGTAGAGAGCCATCCAGGAAGACAGCCCATGTCAACCTGAGGCTTACACACATGTGACATTTAACCCCAAAATGTGTCCATGCATGCAAATACTTATACACATCCACATATGAAACACACACACACAGAGAAAGCACCTTTATTCATGTGGCACAGTCTTCTGCAATTTGTCCTCTATAGTATCTTATATGCATCATGTTGTTTACGTAATTCCATATTCCATTTTATCTTTGAACCTCAGAAGCATCAGGAACCTCTAAATTATTCTTGTGACTCAGCCTTCTGGCAACCTGAATTCCTCCATCTGTAAAATGGACCCTTAGCGTACACATAGCTAACCAAGCAAGTGATACAGCCTGCTCTCTCTTTGGTCCTTGGATGAAAAGCCCCATGAGAGCTCAGACTAACCTGGATGTTATGTCTCAGAAGGAATCTTGAGTCCTTATCCAATCCTACCAATGCTGGACCTGGGAGGAGCTCAGAGCTCTGCCTTTGGGCATTTCCAAAGAAGCCCCTGCAGCAGGAGCTGGTGGGTGTAGTGGTTCTCCTGAGGCCTCCAGACGTGCCCTTCAAAGCGCACACTGTGCCATGCCTGGGCTCCAGAACAGACTCCAGGCAAGGGCATGGGAAGAAAGGAGTCCAGGGGAAACCTGCCAGCCTGAAGCCTGGAGCTCCCAGGGCGGAGTGTCTGCCATGAATAAAGATACTCACTGCACAATCCTTGTGGCTCTTCTCCAAAGTCACCCTTCAGTGACATATGTCTTCACAGGACACAGTGACAAAGAGTGGTGCACAAGCAGTTTCAACAGCTGCCGTCAATGGTCTCATTCTGCGGTCAGGCTCTTTGCTCCTGATTGCTTGCTCCTCTGTGTCCTGGGTACCGGGAGAGGAACTGTTCCCTCTAAAGTTCCATCCACATGTGAGCGTGGGGTGCTCAAGGAAGACAAATCTTCTAGGAAAGCCTGTGTGTTCTCCAGGACCAGACACAGAGAGACACTCAGCGAGGTGAACCCAAGCCTATGTGGGCAGCCTCGATCATCCCGTTTCACAGATGAGGACATAGTGGATGGGAGCATGTGGAAGCCTCACTTGGTGAAAAAGGGTGAGAGTCAGGCCACGCGCCCACGGGTGCCACCTGCAGTGTGTGTTTCTTAAGAACTGTTTGCTAGCTGTGGGCCCAAGATGGGAATAGTCTTAAGTTTGAAGAACTAAGTGGAACTCTTCCATTTCTGGGGGTTACCACTGCTGTCCTATTGGGGACATGTTTGACATTCCCATAAAAACTGTGATCTAGGCAAGAGAAGAAAGTCTGTCTCAACTGAATGACCCCAGATCCCCACCCTGGGCCTGGCACAGAGTAAATGTTTGATGACCAAAAAAACAGAACTTCATTTTGAAAAGTGGGGCTAGCAAAGGGGCCAGGATTCAGACCCAAGTCTCTGGGATCCCAGGTCTGTTGCCTTCTGCTCCTCAGCTTTGACTGTTTGGCCTCTGACGTTTTCCCAAGAAGTTGGGGTAAGCTGAGCCAAGGAGTGTCAAGGAGGAGTTCTTGGGTCAACTGCCCTTTCTACTTCCACATCTGACCTTGGCCCTCCATGTCAGTAGTCTATTGGGAGATAGGATGGGGATCTCAAGGACCAGGGCACTCGGGTGGGGACCAGTTATAAAAGCTCAGTGCCAAGGCACGTCAATGGGTGGCACTCAGAGACCGGTGACGGTGAGCTCACAGAGGCGGTTCCTCACACCCTGGAGAACAAACCCACAACACAAAAACAGAGCGGCAGGCAAGCTGGGTGTGGTGAGTGTTGGCAGCCCAGCCCTGCTGTGGTAAGCGGCTGTAACGGGGCACCTCATTCCCATGACAACCTAGAGGAAACTGGTCTGCACACACCAACCATGGCTACCCCACAGGGGTTGCCATAAAGACTGAGGTCTACCAGAAGTCTAATCCCCAGAGTACCAGGGCGCTCTCCAGGGCCTGCTCTCCCTGTGTCTGCTTCTAAGCATTAATTCTCACATTTGGGGAATGTTTACTGTGCCCCAGTGTCAAAAGCTGTGAATAATTTAGTTCTACAGTCAAAAAGGGCATGAATACTAAATAGACCTGGGTCTTGACCTGAGGAGAAAGCTTACTGTGCAAAAACGAGGTGAAGTACTAGCAGCACGAGCATGACGACCAGAGTTTCATTCCCTCGCCCCTGAGCGTGGCAACACAGTCCCCATCTCCACACATGCTCACGTGGGGGGGGGGGGGGGCGAGTGGGCACACACACCCTGTGTGGAGCTCAGCTGATGCATAGTTATGAGTCCGTATGGGCTATGCTACTTCCCTGAGCCTCATCTGGAGAGTGAGACTCAATGCTTACTCTGAGTCTGCAACGGGAGAACGGATGTGCATGCCAGGCATTCAGGGGCCCAGCACAGCACACACGAAGTTAGACCTGGCCGGGTAGATGACTGGCAGATGTGGAGATGAATGAGATGCACTCCTTCCACGAAGAAGCCCGGGTTGGTTATTGAAGCTGTGAGAGGATGGCTTCAGAGCTGTAAGACAAACAGGCAGAGTACAAGAGAGCACAGAGGAGGAGGTGGCTGGGGAGCAAGGGAAGCTTCTAGAAACTGTTTCCATTTTGCTCAAAGTACAAGGGTCATTTAAAAGAAGGGAGCTGGGGTTGGAGAGGTGGCTCAGAGATTAAGAACACTGGTTGCTCTTCCTGAGCTCAACTCCCAGCACCCATACGGTAGCTCATAACCATCTAAGATGAGAACTGGTGCCCTCTTCTGGCAAGCAGGTGTACATGCAAGCAGAACACTGTACACATAATAAATAAATAAATAAATCTTTAAAAATTAAAAGGGAGGAAACGGTTAACAAAAGGCAGGAATACAAAACCTGTGTGGGTTCAAGTGATGACAGATTGAGTGATTCTGACGAAGGGGTTGGAGGTTGGGGTGGAAGACCGATGAAGGTCAGATATAAGCAGCAACTGAATTTCAAAATGCCCTGACTTTGGAGCTAAGAAGTCAAGACCTCATCTCTGACGATTTCCAAATAAGAGAGTCAGAGTTGGATTTACAAAGGCCACTGTCTAAAACCACTGGAGTATGGATGCAGAAACAGACCTGCAGAACCTGAAGTTGAAAAGAGGGGAAAGATTCATGCATGAAGCAGAACATGCACACCGTAGTTCCCAGTAGAATGATACCATAACTAGGCAAGAGAAGAGCTGGAAGTTAGCTATGTGTATAAAAATGTGTACTTAATCTGGGCATGGTAGTGTACACCTTTAGTCCCAGCACTCGGGAGGAAGAGGCAGGCAGAGTTTGAGGGCAGCCTGGTCTATACAGCAAGTTCCAGAACAGCCAGGGCTATACAGTGAGACCCTGTCTCAAAACAACAGCGCATGTGTGCACGCACACATATACACATCCCATGCACATGTCACACACACATACATGCATGCACACACATGTGCACGAGCACACACATACTCCCCTACCTCAGTCTATGTGGAGAAGTTCACAGAATAGCAAAAATCAAGGCTAACTGTGTCAAGTATTGGTCAGGTTGGAGATGATGGACCCCCTCATACCACAGAGGAGCAAGCTGGCACCATCACTGTAGAGAGCAATACACACCCTATGACTCGGGGAGCCACCTACGACCCCATCATTCAACCGGGTATGCAGGTGTCTAGGGAAAAGCTTGTCCCTGAAAGCACAATGGTAGGTACAGGGGGTTTGTCTCCATGTTGCTTGTACTGGGAAGGAACTAGAAACTGTCTACCTGAGCAATAGAATGGGTAGGTGTGTGGTGAAGCGCTCACACGGTGGAAATTATAGACAACACTGGTCAAGGGTCCTGTGAGCATCCGTGAAGGCAGATCTCAAGATACATTGTTGAGAGAAAGATTGAGGGGAAGAATAAGAGGATGGCTGGGTGGTGGCGGCTCATGCCTTTAGTCCCAGGCAGAGGCAGGCAGCTCTCTGGGGCTAGCCTGGTCTATAGAGCGAGTTCCAGGATAGCGGGGGACACACAGAGAAACCCTGTCTTGAACTGCTCCTGCCCCCCCCAAGAGGATGATGCCATTTGTGCACATTTGAAATCACAAAGCAATGCTACATGTTTTATGCATGGTATGAAAATGGGTGGGCAGGAAGCCCAAACCTTCTAACACTGGTCTGTTGTGGGGTGCTGTTGGTAACGCTGGAGCAAGAGGTAGATTGGAGACAGAGACTAGATAGCAACAGAGGAGGAAACCAGGGCCAGGACAACCAGCTCACACCAGTCCAGGGGCTTGGGATTCCAGACCAGGAAGAAGTTTTTGAAGGTTCATGACATAGGACTGTTCTTTTCTAGAGCCCGTTTCCTGTTCATCGTCAAGGCCTTAGAAGTCACCATGGAAACAGTCACGGTAGGACATCTGTCTCTACGGCCTTGGTCTGTGGCAATCGGGGAAATTCTTCACAGCTGCGTAGGTCAGTGTTCCGGAAGTAGAGCTCCGTGGGACACTTGGATAGCTGAACACCAATATGGCTCTGCCCTCAGGGGCTCGTGGTATCTATCATCTGAGACAGCCCACAATGTAAGAGTCTAGGCTGTAAGAGGTTCACGTTCACTCCCTAAACAGAGCACCATTCCCTCATCTGGTTTCTGCATCTTCCTTTGTAAACCTTCGTTATGGGTGGTTGTGATGGAGCACTTGACCAGCAGAGCAGGATGGGTGGAATAAGAGAGTCAGGCCAAAATGAGACACTCAGGATGCTGAGGTGACTCCATAGGTAAAGACTCCTGCCAAGAAGCCCTAAAAACTGAGTTTGCTGCCAGGGATCCGCATGGAGGAGGAAGAGAAACAACTCCTCCACGTTGTCCTCTGAGCTCCATGTGTGTGCCATGGCGTGTTGCATACACACACACAAATAAATCCATGTGATCACCCTTTGAATTCGTTTTGAGGCGGGATCTCACTGTGGAGCTGGCTGGCCTGGAACTGACGATGAAGACCAAGATGGCCTCTAACCCACAGAGGCCCAGGTCTGCCTCCTGTCTTAGAGTTACTATTGCTATGGTGAGACACCTTGACCAAAAGCAACCTGGAGAGGAAAGGGTTTATTTGGCTTATGCTTTCATATCATAGTCTATCACTGAAGAAAGTTAGGACAGGAATCTGGGGGAGCTGATTCAGAGGCCGTGGAGGGGTGCTGCTTACTGGCTTGCTCAGCCTGCTTTCTCATAGAACCCAGGACCATTCGCCCAAGGGTAGCCCTCCCCCATCAATCCCTAATTAAGAAAACACCTTACAGCTGGATCTTTGGGGAACATTTTCTCAATTGAGGTTCCCTCCTTTCAGATAACTCTAGCTTGTGCCAAGCTGACATAAAATCAGCCAGTCCAATTGACCCCTTGTCAGCGTGACACACAAACATACCAGCCATAACCTTTCTTTCTTGTACTTTTTCCATATCATACCTTGATAACAACATTAAGATATAAACATTCCAAGTGTTAAAAGTCCCAGTCTTTAAACAGGCAAGTGAGGAAGGACTTTGTTCAGAGTGTGACTATGCCCTGGTTCTTCCCTCCTGAAGTGAGAAGGTATTTAACTTATTTTTGATTTTACAAGAGCCCACAGTTGAGAGACTTTGAATTTTAAAAGACTTTGGATTTTAAAAGAGACTGTTTTGCTGGGTGCAGTGGCACACACTTGTAATCCCAGCACTCAGGAAGGCAGAGGCAGGTGGATCTCTGTGAGTTCGAGGCCAGCCTGGTCTACAAAGTGAGTCCAGGATAACCAAGGCTACACAGAGAAACCCTGTCTCAAAAAAACATAATAATAACAACAACAATAACAATAAAAGAGACTGGCTATTTAGAGGGGCTGAAAATTTAAGGGTTTGCTCAGAAAAGTCAGAAGAATGCAACAGATCCCCTGAAACTGGAGTTTCAGACAGTTGAGAGCCACCATGTGTATACTGGGAAATGAACCCTGGTCCTGTAGAAGAGCAGCCAGTGCTCTTAATCACTGAGCTATGCCTCAGCCCTTGTGGTTGCTTTTTTTAAAAAGAGGTCTTTTCGTGTAACTGTCTTTCCATAACTAGAAGACCTGGGACAAGCTCCTCCCTCCCTGAGTCCAGACCTCCTCTTGAAGATGGGGACTTAAAGTAAATATTTCCTGTGGGTTCCCAAGTCCTGACAACTTGTGTCTGTCACTCTGGGGCCCCTCTCCTTTCTCCTAGATGTTATCTGTTGCTTCAGGGAGCTTACACCATCACCTCTGTGAGCTGGGGCTGCCTTCAGTCCCTGCTGTCCTCAGCCTTGAGTGGGGCTCATTCTATTTTTAGCTTGGAATTCTCTGTCCAGTCTTTTGCTCAGAAGTAGCACTCACTCCTAGCAACCAGGGGTGGGGGTGGGGGGCTGGAGGCTTAGGGGAGGTGAGGGGCTCTCAGGTCCCTCTTTCTGCTCTTCCATGCCGCCATCTTCACTCTCGTGGGCTCTTTCAGGATGGTGCAGTGGACTCCACATGGCCTTCTTCTCCCAGAGGACCAGGCAGCCCAGAAAGGAAAAAGAGCCTTGTCTCTGGGACCCACAACAAGGGACTTCTTTTGTTGTTGTCGTTGTTGTTTTGGTTTTCGAGACAGGGTTTCTCTGTGTGGCCTTGGCTGTCCTGGACTCACTTTGTAGACCAGGCTGGCCTCAAACTCACAGAGATCCACCTGCCTCTGCCTCCCAGAGTGCTGGGATTACAGGTGTGCACTAGCTTCTTAATCAACTTCTTAGTCATGTTCTTTTCTTCTCAGATTCTCTCTTGACTGTCTATCCTCCAGCCTCGCAGTAGATGTGTTGGGGTGCACTGTGTGGTGGTGTATGTCTGTATCTTCAGGTGTTGATTGCTAACCAGGCAGACAGCTGAGCGCTAGCCAGATCTTGATATTATCTCTGTGGCCCATCACTGGTCTTATACTTTGTAAATATTTGTCCCTCCTCACTTGCCTGTTGGTTATAATAAAGAGCTGTTAACCATAGCTGGGCAGGAAGTGGAGGGGGGAACTTGCAAGACAGAGAGACAGAGACACTGGGAGAAGAGGGCAAATGTGGAGATTCCCAGCAGACATGGAAGTGAACAGATGCACCGCAGGGGAGCAGAGAGGTAGGGCTAGCCATGTGGTGGAACGTAATGCCAGGATTGGTTGGGTTAAACAAGAGAGCAGGCTGGGAAACTGCCCTAGCCAAAAGGCCTAAGCTTTAAAATAGTAAAAAAAAAAAAAAAAAAAAAAATCCTCTGTGTCATTATTTTACTGCTGGCAGGTCCAAGCAGTATATCTCTCACTGTAGAGATGGGAGGCAGGGACAAGCCAGATGCCTAAAGTACACAGAAACAGCCAGAGAGACTCTGTCTCAACAGGTGGAAGGAGAGAACTGACTCCCAAAAGTTGTCCTCTGACCTCCACCTCTCTTTCTCTTCTCTCTCTATCCCCAACAACTCCCCTTCTCTCTCCTCTCTTCCTCTTTCTCCTCCCCACCCCCAGTATACACACACAAATAAACTGAAAATAAGAAGGATCCATTCAACACAGCTAGAGAGGTGGCAGGCTCTCCACTCCTCACGAGCAGGCTCTTGTTCAGCCATATTTGCATCGGGAAAGTAAAAAGCGACTCCTTGGATTGGCATGTGCAGGCACAGTTCAGGGTATCCCACCTCACCACAGAGAAGGGACTAAGCACACGGTGAACAGATGTCAAGACCACGATCCCCATCACCCTCCGAGAGGAGACAGAAACACGAAAACATGTATGTTCTTCTTGTCTGAGCCCTCAGACTCACATCAGGGCTCAGGGCCCTGTGACATGTCAGGACATTCTGACAAACATCCTCCAACTTCCCAGAGAGGGGACACAGGTCACACTTTGAAAGCTGTGAGCTACCGTGAGCAGAGTCTTCAACAGAACCTCATCAGAGCTGAAGTATGGGAGAACCAGAGCTTCTGAGTAGGACTGGTGGTGAGCCCTGACCAAGTCTTTCTCCTCTTCAGGGCGAGGTTAGAGCAAGGACATGTCCAGACCTATAAGGACCCCAGAAGCTCACAGCAACAACTAACTGCCTTTGAGGAAACCCCAAGAAAAGGTGGTTCTTTAAAAAAAGAATATGGGATTGGGGACTTATCTCAGTGGTAGAGCGTTTGCCCAGCAAGTGCAAGGCCCTGGGTTTGGTCCTCAGCTCTGGAAAAATAAAATAAAAAGAAATAAAAAGAAAATCAACCCATGTCATGGAGTCAAGTGATGTAGAAAATAGGTAACCCAGCCCGGAAGGGTGAGCAGCCCTTAGAAGTCCACAGATGAAACAACAGCAGGCGCTGGAAAGAGGACTGGACTCCTGCCCAGGAGCAATGGTTCAGAAAACACCTACAGAGTCAAATGCCTCCAGAAGAACACCTGATAGAGCCCTTGATGCCTAGAGGACCTGGAGATATCTGAAGAAAAGTCTGACGCTGGGCCAGCGACAACACTGAAAACAGTGATGCAGAAGAGATAATGGCTCTTCAGCAATAAGTATCTGCATGCTATGACTGAGGGCCAGGCTCAAAGGGTTTCATTCCTGCTGTCCTTGGTCAGTGATAAGACACTGATCAAAAGGCACTTAGGGAGGATTTCATCTCCCAAGTCACTGCCCACCATTGAAGGAAGTCAGAACAGAAACATGAAACAGTAACTTAAAGTAGAAACCATGCATGAATGTTGTGTGCTCACTGGCTCATGCTTACCCAGCTTCCTTTCACAGCCCAGGACCACCTGCGCAGAGAGTAGTGCCACCCACAGTGGGCTGGGCCTCCATCAATTAACGATCAAGACAGTCTCCAACAGACATGACCCAGGATATTCCAATCTAGGCAGTTCCTCCATGGAGGCCTCTCCTATTAAATGACTCTGGTCAGTGTCAGGTTGACAATTGAAACTAACTAAGGTAGTCTTCCCCTTCCCAAACAACCCAGGGATGTACTTTCTTAGTAACACAAACTTCCAGAAGGGCTCGAGTGAAGAAAAGGGCCAGGGAAGTAGGAACCGATACAGATCCAGCCCTCAGTCTGTGGTCAGTATCTCATCTACACTTGTTTCATTTAATCCTCACCATACCAGGAGACTGAGGCTCAGGCATTAGCCAGCATGGAGCAACTGAGATTCAAAACTTCCAAATGTGGCCTGTCCCTGGCTCTCTTCCACCTCACACCTAAGTCTGAAAATGGGTTGATTCAAAGGAGGGTGTTGGCCGGGTGGCTGGACTGTGGGGAGCACTGTATTTTTAGTCATTTTGTCATGTTGACAAGGGTGGAAAGATGAAAAACCACAGGGATTGGCATAGACCCCAGGATGAACTCATGAACCAGAAATAGGTGGAACTAAAGGCTTCAGATGCCTCTCTGGCCTCTATGCTGAGCAAACTCAAGTCCTGACCTCCCCTCCCTTCTCCTTCCCTTCCCTCTCTCTCTTCCCCTCCTTTCTTTTCCCTTCCCTTGTTTCCTTACTCCCTCTTTTCCTTTCCCTACCCCTCTTTCTCTTTTTCTGGGGCTCAGACCTCTTTTAGACACACTAAATCAATGAAGTGAAGAGTCTGACAAAACCTTAGCAATTTCAGTGTCTAATCCCTGCGTGCAAACGGGAAAGCTGAAGCTAAGCTGGGGCTTATTTCCTGTCAATTAAAAAGGTAGAGATGAAATTGTGCTGGTCCCTGGGCTACTTGACCACGTCCTTTTCCCCAGGAGACAGGGCTGAACATGAAAGACATAGCTGCAGGCCTTAGAAAGCCATGCGCTTGCCTATGACATTTAATTACACATTTGAAAATAGCTGGAGGAGAAGAGCTAGAAGGTTCTACCTAATACAGTCTCGACCTTTCAGGAGATGAAACGCCACTTACCCTGATTGGATTGGTGTGTGTTGAGTGCATGTATGGACTTGCAATGACATGACCACAAGAAAATACAAATACTACTGTCAGCCTGAAGGGTAGTCCTAGAAGAAAGCTGTAGGTGACCTGCTAGTTACTGCTCAGCTGTTGTTCTCTTGCAGTAAAGTCAATGAAAGATTAAAAGTTTGTTGTTTTTTTTTTTTAATTTAAAAAATGCTGAGAAGTCATGCATGGTTCTACATATGTGAGCCCAGCAAGGAGCTAGCCATGAGTTCCAGGACAGCCTGGGCTACATAGTGAGTACCAGGCCAAACAAGGTTATAGAGAAAGATCCCACCTCAAGATAAACAAACAAACAAAAAAGATTTTTAAAATATGGAAGAAAGAGAAAGTTCTAGGTTTCCATCCCGCCTTGGCAACCTTGGACCCTCAGTTTGAACTTTTGTGATACTCATTTTTCAAATCAGAATATAAGGCTTTTTGGAGAGATTCTAAGGAGATAACAGGGTGATTTCAGCTCCCCCAACTTCAGATATTTCCAGAAAGAGGTCTCCAAGGCTCTGTTGGATTCTCAACAATAGCTAGTTCCTTTGTCCTCTCTCCCAGCAGAACCAACTTGTATGGCAGCCACTCTTCCTGGGGCAGGATATTGAGGATGATCCTCTGTAGAGGAATTTTAATTTAGAACATGTCTGTTCTGCCAAGAGATTACATCCAAAGATCTTCTAGGTCTGTGTGATCCAGCTGGAATACAAACATGCCTTTAATCCAGGTGACAGAGGCAAGCAGATCTGAGTTCAAGGCCAGCCTGGTATAGAGCAAGTATCAGGTAAAGAAAAGTTTATATTCAGGCATAGAGGTACATGCCTTTAATCCCAAACAATGAAGGTAAAGTTAGTTTATAGAAAAAAAAAAAAAAAAAAAACACCCGTGCTTGAAAGTGATGTCTAATTGAGTAGCAAAGACAGTGACGAATCAGAGAAAATTTTGACATAAGAGGATAAGCCCAATTCTCAAAGGGAGAGAGAGGAGAGGGAAGCTACTTAAAAGGCAATGCAGAGAGAGAGGAGGCAGTTTTACCAGGACAGTAATAGAGAGACAGGCTGCAGAACAAGCTAGACACAGGTGAAGACAGAACGAGCCAGAGAATGAGAAGGAGCCAGATTAGGGCAGATTGTTGGAGTTAGTTTGAGGCCAAGCAACTTGGGGCTGAGAGAGAAGCCAGACTGAATAACTCAGCTGGAAAGAGTTTGAGCCAGAACAGCTAGCTGAGTTGAATGAACCAGCAAGGCCAGAGCTCAGAAAGAACAAGAAAGGGTGAGCTTACTAAACAGTCTCAGAGGCTGAAAACATTCTAGGCCTAGGTTAGATTGTATGGAGGATAGAAGCTTCCAGGGGTAGGCCTAGGTTAGCAGAAGAAGGCAGTAAGCCTCTGAAACAACAACAAAAACAAGTGAAGAAAAGTTCTTTTTACAATCCTCTCCTAGCAGCAGGATAGCACAACTGAGGTAAACTCATCTTCTTGGCCAACCATCATCTTAAATGGTTTTGCAGGCAGAGTGCTGGTCAACAAGAAATTAAAAGGCATGTTCTTAGAAGTTTCAGAGATAACACCTCCTCAAATAAAAGGAGAAAAGGGAAAAAACAAGACCTGGAAGCTGGGTGTGGTGGTTCATGCCTTGGATCCCAGCACTCAGGAGGCTGAGGCAGGCAGATCTCTGTGAGTTCAAAGCCAGCCTGCTCTACAAAGCGAGTCCAGGACAACCAAGGCTACACACAGAGAAACCCTGTCTCAAAAAACAAAAACAAAACAACAACAAAAAAGACATGAAGAGAGGATCTCTGGACATGTCTTACAAATGTGACAATTGGGTCCATAAAGTGGTACTAGGAAGGGCCTCACCCCTAGGGCTTCAAAGTGCACAAAGAAGAAAACTCGAGTCCTTGCCTCTGGACTGCTTGTTTTATGAAACTACAAACTCTTCATCTGACCCATCACCCAAGGAGTGTTTTAATAGCTGAAGTTCAGATTACAGCAACTGATATGACTGCGTCCAAACATAAAAATAGAGTAATACAATTTATTTTTAAAATTTTTGAGACAGGGCTTTATATATCCCAGGATATATAATGTATATATGTATAAATGTATATATGTATACAGTATATCACTATGTAGCCAAGAATGACAGTGAACTTCTGTGTCTCTGGCAGCACTCAAATGCTAGAATTACAACCTAGTATTGTGACACCTAGCTTGTGGAGTTCTGGGAATTAAATCCAGGTCTCGGGGCTAGAGAGATGGCTCAGTGATTAAGAGCACTGTCTGCTTTTCCAAAGGACCAGGGTTCAATTCACAGCTCCCACATGGCAGCTCACAACTGTCTGTAATGCTACTTCCAAGAGATCTGACACCTTTGCACTAATGCACATAAAATAAAATTTAATAATAAGTTAATAAATCCAGGTCTTTGTGCATTCTAGGCAAACATTCTATCAACTGAGGTACATCCTAACTCAGAAATTGTGGTAATATGAAAGAAAATGGCCTCCATTGGATCACAGGGATTGGCACCATGAAGAGGTTTGTTTGACCTTGCTGGAGTAGGTGTGGCTTTGTTGGAGGAAGTTGTCTCAGTTCTCTTCCTGCTGCCAGATGTAGAATTCTCAGCTCTCCTTCTCTAGCACCATGTCTGCTTTCATGCTGCCATGTCTCATCTCCATGATGATAATGGACTAAACCTCTGAACTATAAGCCAGCCCAAATTACATGTTTTCCTTTATAAGAGTTGCCAGCCGGGCACAGTGTCACCTGCCTCGAATCCCAGCATTTGGGGAGGCAGAGGCAGGCATACTTCTGTGAGTTCAGGGCCAGCCTGATCTGTCCAGGACAGCCAAGACTACCCAAAGAAACCCTGTCTCAGAAAAAAAAAAAAAAAAAAAAAAGAGTTGCCATGATCATGGTGTCTCTTCACAGCAATAAAACCCTAAGACAGAAATCTTAATTTAAATTTTTTAAATTAAATTTTACTTACTTATTGAGAGGGGAGAGAAAGGGAGAGAGAGAAATATTATTTAAAAAATTTTTAATTACATTTTACTTACTGAGAAGGGGAAGAGAGAGGGAGACACTGTGTGTGTGTGTGTGTGTGTGTGTGTGTGTGTGTGTGTGTGTGTGT
>NW_026585644.1:19288153-19301941 GCF_907164565.1 Psammomys obesus
TGTGTGTGTGTGTGTGTGTGTGTGTGTGTGTGTGTGTGTGTGTGTGTGTGTTAGGAGGCCCTACCAGAGATAAGCACAAGAACAATTTGCATGCATCCTTGGTGCTTGAGTGACTCTTCATCTGCCGCCTGTTCAGGCCAACTTCATTCCCAACCCAGGAGTCCATTATCTGTTAGCACCCTCCAAACCTGATCTCAGCACATCTTTATAATCTTAAAAAGTATTGACCTACTCAGCCAGGCGGTGATGGCTCATGCCTTTTATCCCACCACTGGGGAGGAAGAATCTGCAGGCAGATTTTTGAGTTGGAGGACAGCCTGGTCTACAGAACACATTCCGGGACAGCCAGGGCTACACAAACAAGCCCCGTAAAACAACAGTTGGTGGCTCACAACTGGCTGTCACTCCAGTCCCAGGGGATCCAAAGCCCTTTTCTGCCTTCCGTGAGCACCAAGCATGCACCTGGTACACATAGGTACATTTAGGCAAAGCACTCATACGCCTGAAATTAAAATAAATAGTAAAAATAAAATATATGTATTTAATGAACTTAAAACAGCAAAATTACCCATGGCAGGTTAACATAAACTATGTATTTTTTCTGAAAAACAATGTATACTTCAAAACAAAACAGTTTTGTGAGAATAGAGGTGCTGTGTTCTGTTCACAGCTGCTGGTCTGATGGCACTGTTTCATGAATAACTACCCTCCAGAGACATGCAGTTCAAAAAGAGACTTGTAATAATCTTCTCCAGATAACTGTGGATGCTCTTTGGTGCTACATTAAACATCAGTAAGCGGCAGTTTCTTAATTGCAGGTTGCAGTGTATAATCTGAATTCAAATCAATATGAATTTAACACTTTTAATGCTCTGTTATATAAAACTCCACCACTCTTTTATTATTATTATTCTTTGAATGAATCTTTTATCCATGCATGATTTTGTAACATAATACATTCAGTGTTTGGAAAATATTAGTTTGCTAAATTACACAGAGCTTTTTAAAATGCTGACACATTTCAACATATAACAATGGAATCAGGAGCCAGTGAGATGGCACACACGCACACACACAAAATATATTTTTGCAAATTAAATATCTGTGCGAAGAACATGCTCATTAATCTTTACCCACGGCAAATCTATCTTTGAGTACTGAGAGGCTAAGAAGGTATAGATGGCAGAGGGACTTATGACAATTAGGTTATTCAAACTGTTATTTTCCCGTTGAAAGCTAGAACCGTGTCTAGCGGTACACTCCATCCGCTCCTTTCTTAAAGTGACTGACTCACACGGTTGATCTTTACGGAAATGTTTGCCAACCCTCAAAGTCAAGAGGACCATCCTGTGGATGTCAACATGTCCTTTCCAAGTGAAGATGATGTTGTGTGAGAGACAAAACAAGGTCAGCTTACAGTTCCCGGAGGGAGCTCTGTTTGTCAGAAAATCATGGTGTTCAAGGTGTGTGTTGAGAACTTTTGATTGCTGCCCAGACTCTCGTGTGGAATGTTGAGAAGCAAGTACTTAGGAGGTAAGATGTCACACCATAGTAATTTGTACATCAAGGAGATTCTTAAGAGCATTTCTTTTTCTTTCTCTTTTTGTATGGCTACAGTGAATGCCCAGTGACCACGACAGCAGTACTGAAGCACCAGGATGTCACTCATGGGGCTTCTGTGCCACCAGCATGAAGGCCAACACACAGTCTTGACCTTGAGGACACCGAAGAAACTATAGATTGCTCTAGAAAAGTGGTTTTCAACCCTCCTAATGCTGCAACCCTTTAAATTGGTCCCTCATGTTATGGTGGCCCCCAACCACAAAAGTTATTTTATTGCTACTTTATAACTGTAATTTTGCTACTGTTATGAATCATAGTGTAAACATCTGATATGCAGGATATCTGCTATGTGACTCCCAAAAAGGTCATGACCCACAGGTTGAGAACCACTGCTCTAGAGGCTCACAATGTAAAACCCCTTTAAAATCTGCTTTAGGATACATCATAACCTTTAGGAACAAGGAGAGGGGGCTACCAACTTGAACTTTTTTTCCAGGTCAAATTTGATAAGCAAAAACAAAGAGTCATGAAAAACAGTGCGCACCCTAACATTACATCAATATCATGCTGTGCGACAGAGCGTGGGCAGGAGTCTATGGATACGCTCAGTCATTTCCTCTGTGGATCCCCAAGTTTCCATGATAAATGTCTGTGCTCGACTCTGTCACCATAAGATAGTCACATGCTGTTTCATGCGATGACCAAATATTTAACATAAAATAAAGGGGTAAAAGGGAATCCACCCTCTGGGCTGACTGTGCCAGCAGGACAAGTCTCAGCTCTGCTTTCGAGTCAGATGAGAAAGCAAGAGCAATCGCACATCCAATAACATGAAAACACAGGAATTCCAAAAAGCAGTGCAGACAAGTACTATGGGTTTTTTTATTCCTTTGCCTTCTTCCTTCCTTCTTTCCTTTCTTTCTTGACAGGGCCTCACATACCCCAAGCTGGCGTCCAACTCACAGGCTAGCTGAGAATGCCCTTGAACTCCTGACCCGAGTTCTGGGATCCCAGACGTGCACCACCATATCCTGTTCATTCGGAGCTGGGCCCTGCGCGTGCTAGGCAAGTGGTCTACCAACCGAGCTGCAACCCAGCCCTGAAAGCATTTTTAAAACTTGAAGTTATTGGGGTTAGCAGAAAATTACATTTTTCAGACTGGTAAAAATGATAAAGGTAATGAGACTGATTGGGCTAGAGTTTCTTAAAAAAAAAAAAAAGACTCGGACACTGTGGGCATTTTATTCATTGCCCCCGCCCCCCGGCCCCGCCCCCCACCCCTGCTCCCATGCCTCACTCCAAGATGAATCTTACTGTGTAGCCCTGGCTGGAAATCTCTATGTAGATCAGTCTACTGACCTTGAACTCACAGACATCTGCCTGCCTCTGCCTTGGTGCTTTGGCTTAGTGACTTTTCAGTTGCTGTGATAAAGCACCATGACCAAGGCAATTTATAAAAGAGAACATTTAATCTGGGGCTCATGGTTCCAGAGGGCAGTAAAGTCCATAACCATCATGGTGGGGAGCATGGCAGGCAGGCAGGCAGGCACTGCAGCAAGAGCTGAAAGGTTACGGCTAACCTACGAGCATATCGCACATATGCAAACACGTATATCCATACAAGCAGATATAAAACAATATCACCGCAAGCAGAGAGAGACAGGGAGAGAGTGTGTGACAACTGGGAATGCTGTGGCTTCTGAAACCTTAGCGCCTACTCCCAGTGGCACACCGCCTCTAACAAGGCCGCATCTAAGCCTTCCCAAACAGAGCCACCAACTGAGGACCAAGTATTCAAACCTATCAGCCTATGGGGGCCATGCTCACTCAGCCCAGCACCTGCTGGGAATACAGGCATGTGCTACCTGGCCCAGCTGTTGCCACCTTTTAAAAGAGCCTTTAATAAATCCCAAATGCTTTCTCTAAATCCTATGGAGTTCATTTCTAGAAATGTCTTGTAACTATTTCTCATAGCAGCAGTCAAGGGCAGGCACACACACACACACACAAAACACAAAAAAACAAACAGTGGGATATCCATACAGCATTGCCCAAGGGAGTGTGGGGGAAACAGTTTTCCTCTTCATGGATACAGTATTATCTTTAGATGCCATTTTTGCTTACTACTAAAGGGAGGAGAGTGAAGTAAAGCTGGGTGTGATGGTGCACACCTTTAATCCGAGCATTCAGGAGGCAGAGGCAGACAGATCTATGAGTTGAAGGCCAGCCTGGTCTACAGAGAGAGTTCTAGGACAGCAAGTACTACATAGAAAAACCCTGTCTCCAAAAAAAAAGCAAAAAACAAAAAAAAGAAAGAAAGAAAGATTGAGAGAAAGAGAGAGAAAGAAAGAAAGAAAGAAAGAAAGAAAGAAAGAAAGAAAGAAAGAAAGAAAGAAAGAAAGGAAGGAAAAGGAAGATCTGTTCCTACCACCTGGAAAGTTTTGGAAGATGTGTCCTAAGTGGAAAGGGCCCTGTGTGGAGTGGCATGTGTTAGTGACCCTGTACACACACACACACACACACACGTGCTGTGATGGCCCAGATAGAGTTGAGATCTGCAAGGGTGCTCCTCTCTGCCTCTGAAGTGAATGAAGGACTAAGAAGGGCTGGCAAGATGGCTCAGCGGAAATGGGCACCTGCTGCCAACCCTGACGAACTGGGTTCAAGTCCCAGAAGCCACATGTCCTCTGGCCTCCATGTGCCATGGCATGAGGATGCACACACATACACACAAATTAAATAGATAAGCGTAATAAAAAAAAAGTTAGGAAGCGATGGGATATCGGCAATGTTTTTAAAACCGATTTGAAATCGTTAGTGAGTCCTGCTCTGTCAGGAACCACGGTGTGCCCTGCCAGTCAAGGCTAAGAGCACAATCCTTGACTTAGAGCAGGCTGCACTCGGTGAGGAAAGGGCTACGTGAGCAGACAGATTGGGGACAGTGTGTTAAGAGTAGCAGTTCCGTAGATGCAGATGTGGAATAGTGGCACAAGGGCTGGGAAGTTGGGGCAAGGACGGAGCGAGGCTGGCTAACAGACACAGGTGTGGTTGGCTAGAAAGACCAACATCTTCATAGCCCAGGAGGGTAGCAACGCAACAACTCTTCACTACTGTTATTGTTTTTGTTTTTTTACAATGATTTATTTGTTTTTATTTTATGTGCATAGATTGGTGTTTTACCTGCGTGTGTGTCTGTGTGAGAGTCTCAGGTCCGCTGGAACTGGAGTTACAGACAGGTGTGTTCTGCTGTGTGGATGCTGGGAAGCAAACCTGGGTCTTCTGGAAGAGCAGTCAATGTTCTTAACCACCAAGTTATCTCTCCAGCCCTGTTGCTTTTGTTTTTTTGAGACAGGGCTCTTGACATGTGGTCATAGATGTCTTCATGTAGCCCAGGCTGGCCTCAAACTCAAAATTCTCTTGCCTCTGGCCAGATGCTCAGCTTGCGTATTTTAAAATATCTAGTAGAGAAGTTTCTAACAGAAAGAGATTTTCTCTGATTGAGATGATGAATCTGATCGCTGCATGTTGTCTGAACATGAAATGTCATACTCTCTGCTATAAATATCCACAATTAGCCCATGCAAGAAAGGGAGATGGGGTGCAGGGTAGTGGGGAGAGTCTAGGTCCAGTGCCACCTTTTGGAGGAACAGAACCCATTGAAAGCTAGGCTGTAACCCCTAGCACTGGGGAGGTAGCAGCAGAAAGATCAAGAGTTCAAGGACATCCTCAATCACATAGTGACTCAAGGCCAGGCTGGACTACAAAAGACTCTGACTCAAACAAATAAATGAACCAACTGTGCAGACAGACAGACCCCAGGTAGGCCCAATGCTGAAGGGAAAACAAGCATAAGGTCCCAGAAACACTTGAATGGGTTAGGGCGGGATTTGGGGTTCAGCTGTGGCTGATCAGTGTTGTGACCTTGGCCAGGCTGTGAGAGACATAACTGAAGATGAGCTGAGTGTGCACAGGGCTGCGGGTACCCCCTGTAGGGGATGGCAGCTACCTACTCTCTCCAGCAGCAATCCCAAGGAAGAGCTGTCTGTGATGTAGCCAACATGGAAACTTCTAGAAGGAAAAGAAAATCTTTGCTACCTCTAGTACTTTCCAGGATTTTAGAACAGGATCTCAAATTACTTCTCGTTTTTAAAGTCCTCTCTGGGCATGGTGAGTGTGAAAACTGGAAGAGTGGAGCCAGGCCGGGCCGTGTGAACTAGTGTAAAGAGGATGTGTTTCCCCAGGGCCCTCTTTTCTGCTGAGTGAAAATTATTGAGAAAGTCTGCTCTTGACTGTGCTCCTAATAGCTCCCCCCAGGTCCTGGCCACAGAGCTCCTTTACAGCTGGCTGGGAAGCCCCAGCTGTGAGTGCCTTCCTGACACCCAGCCCACGACTCTCTCAGCCGAGGAGGAAGGATGGGGACAGAAAGCAGGCAACAGGTTTGCACCCCTGGGATTTCTGACTTGCTTCCTGTCTGTGTTTCTATCATGACTCACTGAGGGACTAGATCATGGGCGACATCAATAAGCCCAGCAGTTTGGTGGCTAGTCTCAAGGAAAGGGGGCATTTGGTTAACTAAATTCTGTGTCTTCAACTGAGTTGGCATAGTAACAAAAGATGCCTGTGACAGAGCTGAAAGCATGAAGACATTTAAAGATTGCACTCAACACACTGACACTATAATGGGATTTGTTTGTGGAGAACGGAAAAGGAAAACGGTGGCATTAAGTATTACTCCTCGTCCTGGGCATCTGGGTTTTATTGCCTAGATTTTAGATGCATGAGGTTCTGCGGCTTGCATTGCATCAACAGCCTCAAGCTATGAAGCCTTCTTTGGTTTCTTGTTCAAGGCTGTCAGAGTGCTGGGTGTATCCCAGCAGGCAGAGAGCTTGCCAGACAATGACAAAGCCCTAGTTCTGTCCCCAACACTGCATTAACCAGGCATAGCGGCACACACCTGTAATCCCAGCACTCAAAGATGGAGGCAATAGAATCAGAAGTTTAAGGTCATCCTTAGCCATATTGAATTTGAGGCTAGCCTAGACTACAATGAGACCCTGTCCTTAAAAAAATAAAAATAAAAAAATAAAAAGATTGCCAGATTTAGCAAATGTAAATGTGTATTTACATTTCAGATGCAATGAATAATTCTTTAGTATAAAGATGGCCACTACACACCCTTTGTTCGCCTAAAACCTGGACTTAATCGGGCATCCTGTTTTCTGTTTGGCAATGTAAACCCTAATAACTACAACTTGCATCCGGTTCCAGATTGACCCCTTCCTGAGTTATTTACAATTCACCATTCCCTTATTTGTACATTTTTATTTTCAGACAAGGCCAAACACTTCCTCCCTTTGCTTTCGCTTTCTCTTTCCCGGCCTTGGACTTCAGCAAACTCATTTCCCTTCACTCTCTAGTTTATGATTCTTAGTGGTCGTTAGGTTTTGTTTTGTTTGTTTTTTTTAGGTTGTTTTGGTTTCAAGACAGGGTTTCTCTGTGTAGCCCTGGCTGTCCCGGAACTCACTCTGTAGACCACGTTGTTCTTGTACTCATTGAGGTCCGCCTGCCTCTGCCTCTCGAATGCTGGGATCCAAGGTGTGCTCCACCACACCTGGCCTTGTAAGTTTGTTTTTGAGACAGGATTTCTTGTAGCCCAGGCTGGCCTCAAATTTTCTGTGTGGTCAAGGATGACCTGGAACTTCCGACTCTCCTGCCTCAATGCCTGGAGTGCTGAGATTATAAGCACACACCGCTACTGCACTTTATGCAGTGCTGGGAACCGAACCCAGGGCTCTGTGCTTGCTCCGCAAACACTTCCGGTTCCTAGCCCCTCCATTTACTCTCCATCTTAAGCACGTCATCAGCTACTCCTGTCCTTGATCAACAGGAGGGCAGAATCTCTTTCCTCTTCAAAACTCTTTGGCCCTTCTGAATGAACATCTGCTTATAGAGAGTGAAGAGCGCTGTGTCAGCCGGAAGCTCTGTCCCTTCTGTGGGACAAATGTTCTCCTAGGGAGACAGGGCCCTCTGATTCAGATTCCAGTAGGAACTTCTAGATTCCCCTATGACTCTATCATCAGGCCACGGATGATTGGGCCAGAAGTGAACACTCAGTCCGTGCCAGCCCCAAGTCTAGACCGTTTAGCCAAGACCTCGTTATTGTTAAGAACTTACTTTTATCAGCTGGGATCTATAGTTCAGGTTACTAGATCTCAAGAACAACCATGCCTATGTGACTGGCGGTGGGCATGGTGGTGGCAGCAAGGGCTGCTGCTTTGTGCATTCAGCTTTCTGTACTGTGAGTTGAGGGATTGCATTCAATAACCTTTATGGTCACGCTCAGTGTAAACATCCTACTGTGACCACATCCAAGATTCCAGTGGCTGCAATCCAACACAGATTCAGAGCAAAAAGGCAGAATGATTTTCCCACAAAGGGTTCACTTGCATTCTGACATCTTGTTTTGTTTTGTATTTCTTTTCTGAGACAGGGTTTCTCTGTATAACTCTGGCTGTCCTGGACTCTCTTCGTAGATCAGGCTGGCCTTGAACTCACAGAAATGGCTCAGTAGATGAGAACACTTACTGCTCTTCCAAAGGATCTGAGTTCTGTTCCCAGCACCTAGATCAGGAAGCTCACCACCTCCTGTAATTCCAGCTCCCGGGGATCTACTGCCCTCTCCTGGCCTCTGCTGGCACCTACTTGAGGCATATACTTACACAGATAGACACCCACATAAAGAGAGATAAAAATAAAATCTTTTTTAAAAAAATAAACCATCACATTTATATGCACTTAAAGTAAAATTTGGCGAAAGAAAGAAAAGTCACGGTATAGTTTTCTGTTGGGTGGGTACTGCAATGTCTTTAGGTACTTTGAAAAAAAGCATCAGCCACTTTATGCCATGGTCAGAGAACAACTAATGGCTTTGTGCCCATGGCTACAGCTGCCCGGTTACAGAGGACTGAAGAGTATCTGGGGAGTCATTTTCATTCAAGGCTCATAGTGTCTTCAATCTGTCAGAGTGAGGAATGAAACTTTGAGTTCCACGTGCTGACCGGGAGGCTCCAAGACACATTCTCAGAAAGGGTTAGGAGTCTGAGGCCTAGAAGTGGTCTTACGGTTGGGGGGGTGGGGAGGACAGGGTGAGTATGCCCAAAGACAGGAGCACCAGAAGCCAAAACATCCAGACATCTGAGACCAAGGAAGCTCAGAAGATGTGTGTCTTTCTTTCATTCTTTTAAGACCATTTTATATTGAGATGTGTGTGTGTGCGCGCGCGCGTGCATGCCATGGTGCATGTGTCAGGCTTGACAGCAAGTATGTTTGCCCACTAAGCCATGTTGCTTGTCCTCACTCAGTTCTTCTTGCAGGAGTGAATGAAAGCTCCTGGGGCCTCCTCTGTAAAATGAGAGTGCGCATTTGGTGTCCATGTAGACCATGTAGAGATTACGTAAAATGATGCGCCAGCGTTTACCCAGCTGCCTACAACTGTTCACTTTTAAAGTAAATATTTCCTGTTAGATTCATGAGTAAGCAGTGTCCCGGAGGCAGAGCCAACAGGGCGTAAGGGTGCAGAGCTGCTGGGGTACCTACCGCTCTCACATCCCTGAAGCCAAGAGTGCAAACAGCTGCTTTGCCCTTTGGCTTAAGTCACCCTGATCTGGAAGTGGCCCAGATGAGGTGCTGCTGCAGCACTTCCACCAACCGTCAGGCTCTGCCATGGCCTCCAAACCTGGTACCCCGACGCAGGCTCGCACCAGCCCAAGAAAAGTGAATGCAGGTCCATCAGGAATGGTCCATCCTCCCATGGGCTAAGTACAGCCCGTCCAGAGAGACGTCACCTTTACCAGAGACGGAAGGCGCAGCTACGCAGGTCTTCTTCGCCTCCAGTGAAGAGAACCTCCTCCAGCGGTTCTCACACGTTAGACTCTACGTTGGCTTCTCAGGGTTTATTGGCAAAAAATTAACCCCCAAGTTCAGAGACATATATTAAAAACAAAAGGGGCCAGTCGTGTGTGTTGGTACAACTCTAGTTCCAGCACTCAGGAGGCTGAGCATGATGATCGCTAGTTCACAGGCAGCCAGCTTGAGCAACGTGACAAGTTTCAGCTACATGGTATGATGCTGTCTTTAAAAATAATGATTAAAAATATCCAGATATTGCTGGGTGTGGTGGTCCATGCCGGTAATCCCAGCACTCAGGGGAGGCAGAGGCAGTCAGATCTCTGTGAGTTAGAGGCCAGCCTGGTCTCAGTGAGTCCAGGACAGTCAGGGCTACACAGAGAAACCCTTCTTGAAAAAACAAACAAAACAAAAACAAATAAACAAAAAAAATTCAGATATTAACATACAACTTACATGCTTAATAAAAACATCACTGCAGGGGCTAGAAAGATGGCCATGTCACTAAAGTGACACGTAAAGCCATGTAAGCAGGAAGCCAGAATTCAGGTCCCCAGTGCCCACATAAAAAAGATTACTTTTAAAACAAGCACTGAGGAGGCAGAGACAGGAGGATCCCTGGGGCGGGGCAGGGGGGTGGGGGAGTCATAGCTAACAGGTCCAGCTCAATCAGGAAGTCTGAAAAATGAAGGTCTGCAAGATGACTCAGTGAGCGAAGGCTCCTACAACCAAACTTGACAACCTGAGTTTGATGCGTGATAGAAGGCGGCCCTACACTCCAAAGTTCATGGTCACATGTTTTGAGCCTTATATTTTTTTTTCCATGAAAATGAACTGCTTCTACTGAATTAAAAAAAAAAAAAAGTTGCTAAAAAGATGTACTAAGTATAATTTTTATAAGTTGAAATTTCACAGGAACCCCCTGTTCTAGTTTGCTTTCAACTGCTGGGACCAAGAGCAACTTAGAGAGAAAAGGGTTTATTTGGTTTACACTTCTAGATGATAGCCCACAACTGAGGGGCGTGGAGACAGGAACTCATGTAGGGCAGGAAGCCTGAAGCAGGAATGGAGGTAGAGAGCGTGGAGGAAGGCTGTACACTAGCTAACTTAACTGGTTTTCTCAGTTTGCTTTTTATATACCCTAGGACCACCTGAAGGGGATAACACTGAGTACCACAGGCTGGGCCCTCCCCAATCAACAGCAATCAAGAAATGTCCCACATAGCCACAGCCAATCTGATGAAGTTTCTTCTTTCTAGATGACTCTAAGTTGTGTCAAGTTGAAAACAAAACAAAACAAAACAAAACAAAACACCTAACCAGCCCAAACCCTAAACCTATAATTTTTAGATTTAAATATTGTTTGTCATACAAATAACTTAATCTTTCTATATTTTAGGTTTGGGGAATTATGCCTAAAGTGGAAATTTCTGTTTCTTTGAAGACAGACGTTGCTTTTTAGATGGACATCGCTGGTCCTTCCTGCTTCAACACTTGACTTCACAGAGAGAAACGTTCCAGAATACTTCTCTGGGCAATCCAATTGAGTCTTTCGGCTTTTGCTGCTTCGTATTGACCTTTGGACTGGACTGCTGTCATCCTGACTGACTCTAAAGACCCATCAACCCTAATCAGCAGGAAGTAGATAAAAGAGGACTACAGCCCTTTTCTCTACTAATCTTCTACCTAAGGTTTAGGGGGCTTGAAAGGGAGGTAAAGGTGCTTAGAACCCCAAGTAAAGTAGATCTGGTGAAAAAAATCTAAGCCTACATATGCCTTTCTGCTACTATGTGGCTTCATACAGTAGACCTGCAGAAGCAAAATCAAATGTGTCCCTAGAACCAAAACCAAGTTCTATCTGTTGGAGTCAGCCTGAGGACAGAGGCTTGAGTGACAGCAAATGTTTAGAGGAAAGAAGGGGATGCACATGCCTGCCTCCCCCAAGCCTGAGGGTTAGTTTTGTCGGGTGCTGCTATCAGCTGCCTACAGCCTAAGACATGGATGGCTTGAAGTGACCTACAGTTTCACCCAAAGAAATCAATTTGTGACAGCCATGTTTTGAATGAGTGAGCTTATAAAACATGCTGCATGTAAAAGCAAAAGGACAAAGAGCAAGCAGAATGCAAACAGTGCCCAAGAAAGTAGCTGTGGAAGTCTGCTGAGACAGTCTTGCTAGAGTTCCAAACTGAGAGACTTTTGAGCAGAGCAGAATGGTCTCTCCATAGACACGTTTCTGTATTCTTGTTCCTAATGCAGGCATTTTTATACCACTGGATAAACAAAAGTAACCTTGGGTAGAAGTAGTTTACCTTCTAGCTGTTCTCAAGGGTACAGTGTTTTTAACACTCTTAGCTGTTTGCTGTTCTCCTTTCTCCCTGTTTCAGAGCCAGGAGGCCGGCCTGACCCAGGAGAGCATTTTCAAGCATAATCATTCTCAAACCTGAGGTTTAAAAAAAAAATCCATCTCTTGTTCTCAGAACCAGCTCTCAAGAAACACAAACAATGCGTAATAATTTACCAGTATAAATTGTATTATACCTGCCCAATACCTCAAAGGGATGAGTCCTTAGCTTGGGGCTTGTCCTAAACCATAAGAATGGACAGCTGCATTCCTCTGTGTCTAAAACTTACAAACTACCAGTTTCTGCCTCAAGACTGTACACTGCTCACTTCGTTGCTCTTTGAAGACCCTGTGGCCACTGACTGCTGTTGAAGCGGCTCTTTTCAACATTCCTAATTATTTCTGCTGTCCCTGGAACACTCCTAGAGTACATAACCTTTATTCCAACTCTATTCTTTTCCTTAGTGGGACTTGCCTCTGAACCAAAGGTCCATAGTTTGGGCTCTTGAATATCTTCAGCTTTCTTTACTTGGGGAGCCACTGCCATGTCAGTGCAACAGGTGTTTATTGTTTGTCTTTGCTGTGTCTCAGAGTTGCTCCTCAGGAAAGCTGACCAGTCCACATGGAACCCCAGCAGCTAACACATGGCCAGGATGTTGCTGCGGTCACCAAATCCCAGGGTCTGATGGAAGGTGATTGCACAGGTTACATAGCTGATCTAGATTGATGGATTAGCTGGCCACAAAAGTATAAGCCAGAAGCTAATAGAAGATTGGCTGGATTCTGGATTGAATCAGCCAATCAGCACTGCTAGTGGTATCCCACAGGACAAGGCCAATGAGAGGGATAAAAGTCACATTGCATTGCTGTCATCACCGTGGATGGCCACACCTGCTTGCTTCCTGCAGAAGTTTGGGTCAGAGCCACCACACACCACCTTCTCAGGACCAAAGAGACTGTCCTGCTTGCTCTCTGGGGTCTGCCCTTCAGTAGTCTCTGTTAAACCTTCACTTTGAGCTATAGTCAGTAAAGTGTTTGAATGCCTGAATTCAATACCTCAGAATCTACATTAAAGAATCCATGATTTAAAAAAAAAAAAAAAAGAAATATGAACAAGTACAACAGCACATGACTATAATCCTAGCACCGGGAAGGTAGAGACAGGAAGCTCGCTGGGACTCGTCCAGTCTAATCAGTGTTTTACAGTTCAGTGATAGACTTTGTCTGAAAACATAAGATGGAGAATCATGGAGAAGACATCAGTATTGCCTATGTGTGTGCATGTGCACGCGGGAGCAGGTGTACACACACACACACACACACACACACACACACACACACACACACCTGTTAGTGTTGTTACTGGAGTTAGGGTCAGGACCTCAGCCCTGACTATACCTTCATAAAGCAGATGGTGGACACCGACCTCAACAGACCAATTGAACAATTGGTTAATAGTGAAAATCAGTTAAAGGTTATTTATTTTGTGTCTCCACAAAGAGGTCCAGTGACCCCTCTTATAGGTCTTAACATGAGGTTCAGGCTCCACTGTGAAAAATCTCTTTGGGGAGACAAACCCTCCCTCTGGCTGACACCAGGATTCAGCTTTTCCTTCGCTCAGTGCGAGATTCCTGGGGAAAACCCATTTTCTTGGGGCCCATTGTCTCATATCTGATAGCCCAAGGGAGAGCACAGTGTCTCTTTAGAGTACCTTCTTTAAGCCAGGCATGGTGGTGTTCCCCTTTAATCTTAGCGCTCAGGAAGGCAGAGGCAGGAGGATAGCTGGGAGTTCGAGGCCAGCCTGGTCTACAAAAAGAGTCCAGGACAGTCAAGGCTACACCCATCCTTCTCACCTTGAAGATGAGACAGGTTGTATTTCTTGTCAGCTCATGTTTTTAATACATTTTTATTCTTTGAAAGTTCCATACATTTATAGATAGATAGATAGATAGATAGATAGATAGATAGATAGATAGATA